>NC_042961.1:4677608-4740108 GCF_901001165.1 Salmo trutta | reverse complement strand
GGGAAAAATAACACATAAAACCAGACATTTCATCATTTAAACGCTTCATTCTGGGTTTTACAATCTAAAACACACATCTACTGTACAAGGGATCTATAGACTCAGAGGTGACTAAATCTCTCAATGTTCAACCATTGTACCTCTTACCACATTTGGGTTGCAGTGACTGTCCCTGAGACTAGTCAAAACACAAAACATGTTGTTTAACTTGTCAAACAAAAAGAACAACTTTAAATTCTCATGTTCGATACCACCTAGAAACCATATTGACTTTCACAGGGAAAAGAGAGAAACCATGTTATAACAGTTTCACACCAACCTTGATAAGAATGAGATTGGAGCAAGGTTGGCCCAAGCTACATTCTAGTGGCTCTCTTAACAGTGTACCCAACCCACATTTAGAATTACAGGCAAACATAGAACATGACTTTTACTTTTACTTGAGTAACTTTCTATTAAGGTATCTATACTTTCACTCAAGTACGAAAATTGTGTACTTTTTCCACCACTGGCGAATGATATCATGATTATTTGAATCAATCCAGTGTCCATTTGTTTAGCAAAATCAATCTCATGTGCTAAAGAAACCATTGCACAACAGTGGTTAAAGGATAACTAAAGGATAACTACACAAAAAAATAGACATTTCTTAGATTTTTCCCAGACCTCAAAAGTGGTCTCCTGATGTGGTTTAAGAATTGTTATGGACTTAGAACATCCTATTTAGTTGTTTTTCTATAAAAAAAATGTCTGACTTTGAGAGCAAAAAACAAAAACAAATGGAAAAGAATCTGAAACCTGTGAATTCCTGACTCAGTTGACAGACTCATTTATCTGTTTCAATAGTAGGCCTTCTTGCACAGTTCAGCTTGGGTTGGCCTGACTGTGAAAGACCAATATGAACAGTTCAGCTTGGGTTGGCCTGACTGTGAAAGACCAATATGAACAGTTCAGCTTGGGTTGGCCTGACTGTGAAAGACCAATATGAACAGTTCAGCTTGGGTTGGCGTGACTGTGAAAGACCAATATGAACAGTTCAGCTTGGGTTGGCCTGACTGTGAAAGACCAATATAGGATTTACAATTTTAGGTCATTCAGAATGTATGTCACTGTTTATCATAGAATTGTTCACACAGGACATCTTTCCTTCACCGGTCGGGCTGTTTTTATTTTACAATTTGTTCTAAATTAGAGTATACTCACTTCTCCAGCCACCACTAAACCACTGAATGTTTGTAAAAAGAAAAACGTTCTATGTTTGTGATGGCTGTTTAACAGTCTGATCGCCTTGAGATAGAAGCTGTTTATCAGTCTCTCGGTTTCAGTCTCCCAGCTTTGACGCACCTATACTGACCTCGCCTTCTGGATGGTAGCGGGGTGAACAGGCAGTGGCTTGGGTGGTTGTTGTCCTTGATGATCTTTTTGGACTTCCTGTGGCATTGGGTGCTGTAGGTGTCCTGGAGGCCAGGTCATTTGCCCCCGGTTATGCATTGCGCAGACTGCACTACACTCTGGATAGCCTTGCGGTTGAGGGCGGTGCAGTTGCCATACCAGGTGGTGATACAGCTGGCAGGATGCTCTCAAGTGTGCATCTGTAAAAGTTTGTGAGTTTTTTAGGTGACAAGCCACATTTCTTCAGCCTCCTGAGGTTGAAGAGGCACTGTTGCGCCTTCTTCACCACGCTGTTTGTGTGGGTGGACCATTTCAGCTTGTCCGTGATGTGTATGCCAAGGAACTTAAAACTTTCCACCTTCTCCACTACTGTCCCGTCGATGTGGATAGGGGGCTGCTCCCTCTGCTGTTTCCTGAAGTCCAAGATCATCTCCTTTGTTTTGTTAACGTTGAGTAAGAGGTTATTTTCCTGACACCACACTCCGAGAGCCCTCACCTCCTCCCTGTAGGCCGTCTCGTCGTTGTTGGTAATCAAGCCTACTACTGTAGTGTCATCTGCAAACTTTGTCATGACTGTCCTGATCAGGTCAGGGTACAGGAGACCACCACCCTACAGATTATCTCCCAAACCCCCAACAGAGGAGGAGAGATCTAGGGGTCTGAAGATGTGGGGGTTTTATGACACCTCACGCCCATAATAAAACTTAGGCCACAGAGAAATTCCTTTGTCCTAACAATGGAGAACTGGCCTCAGAACATTAAACATGCAATAAAGGGACTTTGGAACAATGGTTTCCGTCAGCCACAATGGTGGTCATGACGAGAGGTGGAATATTAAAATGTATGTAACTTTTGTATCGTTTTTAAAGGTTAAGAGATGACGTTATTATGAAAACATTGTACCTTTAAGAGTTTTCCCAGTATATGCCTGATGTTTATACATTGTACGTTGTGTAGAAAATATCCAAATCAAACAGAATGTTTTGGTAAAGATGAAATGTGAAGTTAGTGTCTAAAATTGGATATTTTCTAGAGCCAAAGCCTTGCCCCCTTTACTTGGTCCGCCCAGAGAATTGCCCTAAAGGCGGTTACACCCACTTCTGACCCGAGGGTATAAGACAGGAGAGTGAAGAATTAACATAGGAGACTATTGACCCCAAGCTGCAGCTAAGGTCTAACAAAGTCGACGAACCCCAAAACGAAACACAAGGTTGAAGACAAAGAAATATTTTTCTACACGAGCTACGGACGAGTAGCTGTGTCTAAGCGGGTGAATTCAAGCCGAACCACCCAGCCTCCACTCTCCATTAAATCGTGGTATCGACACCATTCGAGCCGAAGCTGTGAGCTCTGAGCTACAGAGCTGTCTGTCCTCAGAAGACCCCTTTCCGATCAAGGGCGAGGGATCAGACCACTTAGCCAAGAAGGACACTGACATCGTGAGGACAACCAGAGAGTTGCGCCGGAGAAGTGCGTCATTTAGAAGCCTAAACGACCCACGCGGAGCTTCCCACCTGAGACCTCCAACACGTAATTACATCATTATATTCTGACCCATAAGAGCGGCAGTTCGGGGCAAGGCTAATTTTAAATAAGCATAGCTGACAAATGAACCCAAATGTATATTTCTCTCGTGTACTTCCTTTATTTCTCTCTCTTTAAAATCCCCATTTTGGGTAACAAGCGCCATAGTGTGTTGGCCCGTTATACTAAGTCCTAATCAATAGCTAGACTGTGTTTTGTGTATGTGTATTTTTATCATCATTTTAGCTTGCTAGTAAATAAATAATCAACTAAGATTGGTGTGGTAAATTCAGTGGTAAAGCCCGGGTCCGTGCAGATTCCCGGATTGTACGACGTTCAGATTATGAGACTGTAGAGGAAATTGATTAATTTAGCGACTGTTGTAATCGATATTCTGATATCCTTTGATTTAATTTGGGAAATAGAAACTCAATCAAAACAATGTTCCCATGGTGCCCCAGGTTAATGAGTTAATAATTGCTTGATTCATTGCTTAATTCATTTAATCACGCAATTATAAACCGTTAATCATTCGATGAGCAGCAGTCGTCACATTAACTAATACAACGTCACGACAACTTCATGATTGAGTTGGAAGCGTTCATGGCCACGCATTCATGGGTGAACAGGGTAGTACAGGAGAGGGCTGAGAACGCACCCTTGTGTTGAGGATCAGCAGGGTGGAGATGTTGTTTCCTACTTGTACCATCTGGGGGCGGCCCGTCAGAAAGTCCAGGGCCCAGTTGCACAGGGCAGGGTCGAGACCCAGGTTCTCAAGCTTAATGACGAGTTTGGAGGGTACTATGGTGTTAAATGCTGAGCTGTAGTCAATGAACAGCATTCTTACATAGGTATTCCTCTTGTCCAGATGGGATAGGGCAGTGTTCAGTGTGATGGCGATTGCATAGTCAGCGGACCTATTTGACCGGTAAGCAAATTGGAGTGGGTCTAGGGTATCAGGTAGGGTGGAGGTGATATGATCCTTGACTAGTCTCTCAAAGCACTTCATGATGACAGAAGCCAGTGCTACGGGGCAATAGTCATTTAGTTCAGTTACCTTTGCTTTCTTGGGAACAGGAACAATGGTGGCCATCTTGAAGCATGTGGGGACAGCAGACTGGGATAGGGATTCCAAATCATATCAAATCAAAGTTTATTTGTCAAGTGCGCCAAATACAAAAGGTGTAGACTTTACAGTGAAATGCTTACTTACAGGCTCTAACCAATAGTGCAAAAAAGGTAGAAAGAGGAGGAAGGGAAGCGCTACTGAGATACACAATAGTACATTTTGGTGCAAAAAAGGTATTATGGGAACAATAGTGTAAGTAAAGAAATAAAAAATGTTTTTTTTAATATATAAAAAATTGTAAAAAGACAGTGAAAAAAAACAGTAGCGAGGCTATATACAGTAGCAAGGCTATAAAAGTAGCGAGGCTACATACAGACACCAGTTAGTCAGGCTGATTTATGTAGATATGGTTAAAGTGACTATGTATATATGATGGACAGAGAGTAGCAGTAGCGTAAAAGAGGGGTTGGTGGGTGGCGGGTGGCTGGACACAATGCAGATAGCCAGGTTAGCCAATGTGCGGGAGCACTGGTTGGTCGGGCCAATTGAGGTAGTATGTACATGAACGTATAGTTAAAGTGACTATGCATATATGATAAACAGAGAGTAGCAGCAGCGTAAAAGAGGGGTTGGGGACACACACAATGCAAATAGTCCGGGTAGCCATTTGATTGCCTGTTCAGGAGTCGTGTGGCTTGGGGGTAAAAACTGTTGAGAAGCATTTTTGTTGTAGACTTGACATGTCCGTAAACACACCAGCCAGCTGGTCTGTGCATGCTCTGAGGACGCGGCTAGGGATGCCGGCAAGGGTTAACACATTTAAATGTTTTACTCACGTTGGCCACGGAGAAGGCTTTGGTAGCGGGCCGTGTCAGTGGCATTGTACTGTCCTCAAAACGATCAAAGAGGTTGCTTAATTTGTCTGGTAGCAAGACGTCGATATCCGCGACAGGGCTGGTTTTCTTTTTGTAATCCGTGATTGACTGTAGACCCTGCCACATACGTCTCGTGTCTGAGCCGTTGAATTGTGACTCTACTTTGTCTCTATACTGACACTTTGCTTGTTTGATTGCCTTGCGAAGGGAATAGCTGCACTGTTTGTATTCGTTCATGTTTTCAGTTGTCTTGCCATGATTAAAAGCGATGGTTCGCGCTTTCAGTTTTGCGCGAATGCTGCCATCAATCCACGGTTTCTGGTTAGGGAAGGTTTTAATAGTCACAATGGGTACGACGTCTCCAATACACTTGCTAATAAACTCGCTCACCGTGTCAGCATTTACATCAATGTTATTGTCTGAGGCTATCCGGAATATATCTAAGTCCACGTGATCAAAGCAATCTTGAAGCGTGGAATCCGATTGGTCAGACCAGCGTTGGATAGACCTGAGCACGGGCGTTTCCTGTGTTATTTTCCATCTATAGGCTGGGAGCAACAAAATGGAGTCATGGTCAGATTTGCCGAAGGCAGGGCGGGGTTGGGCTTTCTATGCATCACGGAAGTTAGAGTAGCAATGATCCAGAATGTTACCAGCTCGTGTCGCGCATTCGATATGCTGATAGAATTTAGGAAGTCTTGTTCTCAGGTTAGGTCCATCCTACTCCTATGTGACATACTGACTGGAGCTGCAGGAGTTATTTATACATAGTGGGAGATCAGTAGATTTAGGGTTAGGGTCAGTAGGCCTGTTCAGATGGTCCAGGAGTGGGAATCCCCCTCGACATATGTATGTGTATGTGTGTGTGTATGTGTTTTTGTTGAACTATCCAGGGCACCAGAAGTCCTCACAAGGATAGCAATACAAGGACAATTCAGACAAGTGGGGAAATTTTGCCGGCCTCCACAAGGAAAAATGCTATTTAAGGGCTTAGGGGTTAGGTTTAGGGTTAGGGTTACAATTAGAATTAAGGTTAGGGGTTACAGTTAGGCTTAGGGTTAAGGTTAGGGTTATGGTTAGGGGTTAAGGTTAGGGTTAGGGTTAGGGGTTAGGGAAAATAGGCTTTTGGATGGGAATCAAGGCTTTGGTACCCACAAGGATTGCAATACACAGCTGTGTGTGTGTGTGTTTGTGTGTGTGTGTCCTGTTACCAAACTCCTTAATCAGGGTCTTCATGCTTTTTCTCTCTGTCAACGCCTGCACATAAAGTGGGACCATCCATTAGCTGGCAGACACACACACTCACCCACAGACAAAAGCAAACTGTATATGATAACCTTAGTACTGGTCTGCGCCACACCTTCCATGGGAAGCAAAGGATCCTCCCGACTGTCTCTGTCCATCTCCATCCCTCCATCACTCCATAACTCCATCTATCCATCCCTTCATCCCTCTATTCCCCAAGGGATATGATCATGCACACCCTGACTCACCCAGCTTAGCCCCAGAAGGGGGTCAGTATGCTGGGATCTGACTGTAATGCTGCTCTCTGTTCCTGGAACTTACAACATCACCTACACACACTCATCCCCCAGCCATTTTAATCTTTATCCACTGCTAGATGACTCCCTCTCCACCCCACTGGCCAGCCCAGCCTCATACTGCTAGATGACTCCCTCTCCACTCCACTGGCCAGCCCAGCCTCATACTGCTAGATGACTCCCTCTCCACTCCACTGGCCAGCCCAGCCTCATACTGCTAGATGACTCCCTCTCCACCCCACTGGCCAGCCCAGCCTCATACTGCTAGATGACTCCCTCTCCACCCCACTGGCCAGCCCAGCCTCATACTGCTAGATGACTCCCTCTCCACCCCACTGGCCAGCCCAGCCTCATACTGCTAGATGACTCCCTCTCCACCCCACTGGCCAGCCCAGCCTCATACTGCTAGATGACTCCCTCTCCACCCCACTGGCCAGCCCAGCCTCATACTGCTAGATGACTCCCTCTCCACTCCACTGGCCAGCCCAGCCTCATACTGCTAGATGACTCCCTCTCCACTCCACTGGCCAGCCCAGCCTCATACTGCTAGATGACTCCCTCTCCACCCCACTGGCCAGCCCAGCCTCATACTGCTAGATGACTCCCTCTCCACCCCACTGGCCAGCCCAGCCTCATACTGCTAGATGACTCCCTCTCCACCCCACTGGCCAGCCCAGCCTCATACTGCTAGATGACTCCCTCTCCACCCCACTGGCCAGCCCAGCCTCATACTGCTAGATGACTCCCTCTCCACCCCACTGGCCAGCCCAGCCTCATACTGCTAGATGACTCCCTCTCCACCCCACTGGCCAGCCCAGCCTCATACTGCTAGATGACTCCCTCTCCACCCCACTGGCCAGCCCAGCCTCATACTGCTAGATGACTCCCTCTCCACTCCACTGGCCAGCCCAGCCTCATACTGCTAGATGACTCCCTCTCCACTCCACTGGCCAGCCCAGCCTCATACTGCTAGATGACTCCCTCTCCACCCCACTGGCCAGCCCAGCCTCATACTGCTAGATGACTCCCTCTCCACTCCACTGGCCAGCCCAGCCTCATACTGCTAAATGACTCCCTCTCCACTCCACTGGCCAGCCCAGCCTCATACTGCTAGATGACTCCCTCTCCACCCCACTGGCCAGCCCAGCCTCATACTGCTAGATGACTCCCTCTCCACTCCACTGGCCAGCCCAGCCTCATACTGCTAGATGACTCCCTCTCCACTCCACTGGCCAGCCCAGCCTCATACTGCTAGATGACTCCCTCTCCACCCCACTGGCCAGCCCAGCCTCATACTGCTAGATGACTCCCTCTCCACCCCACTGGCCAGCCCAGCCTCATACTGCTAGATGACTCCCTCTCCACCCCACTGGCCAGCCCAGCCTCATACTGCTAGATGACTCCCTCTCCACCCCACTGGCCAGCCCAGCCTCATACTGCTAGATGACTCCCTCTCCACCCCACTGGCCAGCCCAGCCTCATACTGCTAGATGACTCCCTCTCCACCCCACTGGCCAGCCCAGCCTCATACTGCTAGATGACTCCCTCTCCACCCCACTGGCCAGCCCAGCCTCATACTGCTAGATGACTCCCTCTCCACTCCACTGGCCAGCCCAGCCTCATACTGCTAGATGACTCCCTCTCCACTCCACTGGCCAGCCCAGCCTCATACTGCTAGATGACTCCCTCTCCCCCCCACTGGCCAGCCCAGCCTCATACTGCTAGATGACTCCCTCTCCACTCCACTGGCCAGCCCAGCCTCATACTGCTAGATGACTCCCTCTCCACCCCACTGGCCAGCCCAGCCTCATACTGCTAGATGACTCCCTCTCCACCCCACTGGCCAGCCCAGCCTCATACTGCTAGATGACTCCCTCTCCACCCCACTGGCCAGCCCAGCCTCATACTGCTAGATGACTCCCTCTCCACTCCACTGGCCAGCCCAGCCTCATACTGCTAGATGACTCCCTCTCCACTCCACTGGCCAGCCCAGCCTCATACTGCTAGATGACTCCCTCTCCACCCCACTGGCCAGCCCAGCCTCATACTGCTAGATGACTCCCTCTCCACCCCACTGGCCAGCCCAGCCTCATACTGCTAGATGACTCCCTCTCCACCCCACTGGCCAGCCCAGCCTCATACTGCTAGATGACTCCCTCTCCACCCCACTGGCCAGCCCAGCCTCATACTGCTAGATGACTCCCTCTCCACTCCACTGGCCAGCCCAGCCTCATACTGCTAGATGACTCCCTCTCCACCCCACTGGCCAGCCCAGCCTCATACTGCCAGATGACTCCCTCTCCACCCCACTGGCCAGCCCAGCCTCATACTGCTAGATGACTCCCTCTCCACCCCACTGGCCAGCCCAGCCTCATACTGCTAGATGACTCCCTCTCCACTCCACTGGCCAGCCCAGCCTCATACTGCTAGATGACTCCCTCTCCACTCCACTGGCCAGCCCAGCCTCATACTGCTAGATGACTCCCTCTCCACCCCACTGGCCAGCCCAGCCTCATACTGCTAGATGACTCCCTCTCCACTCCACTGGCCAGCCCAGCCTCATACTGCTAGATGACTCCCTCTCCACCCCACTGGCCAGCCCAGCCTCATACTGCTAGATGACTCCCTCTCCACCCCACTGGCCAGCCCAGCCTCATACTGCTAGATGACTCCCTCTCCACCCCACTGGCCAGCCCAGCCTCATACTGCTAGATGACTCCCTCTCCACTCCACTGGCCAGCCCAGCCTCATACTGCTAGATGACTCCCTCTCCACTCCACTGGCCAGCCCAGCCTCATACTGCTAGATGACTCCCTCTCCACCCCACTGGCCAGCCCAGCCTCATACTGCTAGATGACTCCCTCTCCACCCCACTGGCCAGCCCAGCCTCATACTGCTAGATGACTCCCTCTCCACCCCACTGGCCAGCCCAGCCTCATACTGCTAGATGACTCCCTCTCCACCCCACTGGCCAGCCCAGCCTCATACTGCTAGATGACTCCCTCTCCACTCCACTGGCCAGCCCAGCCTCATACTGCTAGATGACTCCCTCTCCACTCCACTGGCCAGCCCAGCCTCATACTGCTAGATGACTCCCTCTCCACTCCACTGGCCAGCCCAGCCTCATACTGCTAGATGACTCCCTCTCCACTCCACTGGCCAGCCCAGCCTCATACTGCTAGATGACTCCCTCTCCACCCCACTGGCCAGCCCAGCCTCATACTGCTGGGAATGTCTTGTGGTTCGTTGTTATCCCTATTTGAGGACTTCACGGGTTCAAAATGGAACAGGGGATTTCCCATCCGGACCCGATACGCATACATTTATTTTTAAAATATAGAGACCTGTTCCGAACAGACCCAAGGACAACTAGACCTCTTCCGTATAGACCTGGTCGGATCCAGAGCCAGTCAGATCCAATCCGAGTGAGGGAAGTACATTTTTAAGCTACTTTATTAACAGGAGCTGATAAAGCGCGAGGAAGAGGAGGTAGAGAGAGGTGACGCTCTAGCAGAGGCCATGCTGTGTGTGTAGGCTACCGTAAGACACGGGAACAGGGAGGAGGGAGGGAGAGAAAAGAGACCGCAACCAACCAAGCCGATACACGCTATAGTAGACTAATAGCTAGCATAACTAGGTTATTTATCATCCTATATGATTACATGGTACCTGTCTTGACTGCATCAAACCAGGAGAAGCTAGTTAAGCTAGCTAGCAAGGCTAATTGAGGCTGTATGCACTTTCTAGTCTAATCACTATTCCTCTGTGGTGACGACAGGCTGAGCAAGTTCCTCCTCCTCAGTCTCAGCTGGTCATCCCAATGAGCTGTAAATCCCCTGCTTAGAGCGGCCACAGAGATACACACTCACCATGCTGATATCACGTACATGGGCAACAAAGACGCTCACAATAAACAGGTTTGTGTATTATCACCTCAATAGCCATAGATTGAGAGACATATGGCTCTGCATCTCTCATGTGTGTGTGATTGCCCTTACCAAAAAAACACGTGAAAAAAACTGTTGTGTTTTTTTGTAAGGGTGTGCATTTTTGACTGTTTATGATGTAAACGATAGACATACTGTACATGGTCGTACATGATCATTTCTAGAGCTGCTTGCCATGTCCGCAGCCACACTAGGTACCGCATATAGTTTACATATAGTTTACATGTTAACACCAACTTTTTTACATGTGAGTAGGTAAACATGTTTTCACCTCACACGTGATTTGGTATTTTCACATGTGAACTTTTGCGTTTTCACAAGTTAATAGCTTTCACATGTGAAAATTGGATATGCAGTTTCAGATGTGAAATTCAATCACGTGAAAATCTAATTTGCAGGTTCACATGTAAGAAAAACTCCACATGTGAAAATCTCACTTTCATATGTGGAATTGCAAGTTCACGTGAGGGGTTGAAATATGATATAATATCCTCACAGGTGAAAAGATGGTGTTAACATGTTGGCAATCTTACCACCGATGGAATTAGGGTGACCACATCTAAAATACCCAAATGCAGGACAAGGGAACACTATTGCGGAACATTCATGGAACAGTGGACAGAATACATTATTTTGGGGGGGGGGGGGGGCAGGTTCATGGATCAAGTTCAAATGAGAACAGTTCTGCTGTATGGAGGTCACTGCCGTTTAAAGGGTGATCCGTAGTTGCTACATCCATTTTTTGGACTTAGAAATGAATGATATGTAACCATTTGTTTTTGAAGAATATAATGTATAAGTGCCTCATGAGCTTAGTTCAACTGTCGTACCTCATCCGAACCCAAAATATAAACTCGTTTTTCTCCAATGTTAGTAAACAACGTAAACAACCACCGTATAGCCGACAAACATGGTGAAAACTATAGTGTTGATGTCATGGATGGTCAGTCCATGCATCCATGGTGTAGTCTAAGGATTTGAGAGTGGTTGCATTTCTCCAGCCCCATCCCTCAGCTTTTTACTGAAGCTGTGGTGGGGAGATTACATTTTTGTTTCAATCTAGGATTGTACCTTTAAACTAAAGTAATAGTGTAATTATATGGTACAATCCTCTAGTGAGTGAGTTACTTTTGAGCTATTAATATCTATTAAAACTTCTGAAGTTGAAAACAAAACTCTTAGTATTGCAAACAAAAAGGAAAGAAAGCAAAACATAAACCCAGAAGTATTGATAGCAAAACATAAACCCAGAAGTATTGATAGCAAAACATAAACCCAGAAGTATTGATAGCAAAACATAAACCCAGAAGTATTGATAGCAAAACATAAACCCAGAAGTATTGATAGCAAAACATAAACCCAGAAGTATTGATAGCAAAACATAAACCCAGAAGTATTGATAGCAAAACATAAACCCAGAAGTATTGATAGCAAAACATAAACCCAGAAGTATTGATAGCAAAACATAAACCCAGAAGTATTGATAGCAAAACAAAATCTTTCAAGGAAATAATTTTGAAATATGACAACTAATTTATTGTAAATGGAGGCAATTGTTTTTTTAAGTATACCATTTTCATAGATAACACAATTAAATAACATAACTCCCTCTTTCCTGCAATTATCCCTATATTTGGTTGTGTTACCCTGATCCTTTGGTTATGTTACCCTGATCCTTTGGTTATGTTACCCTGATCCTTTGGTTATGTTACCCTGGTCCTTTGGTTATGTTACCCTGATCCTTTGGTTATGTTACCCTGGTCCTTTGGTTATGTTACCCTGATCCTTTGGTTATGTTACCCTGGTCCTTTGGTTATGTTACCCTGGTTCTTTGGTTATGTTACCCTGGTCCTTTGGTTGTGTTACCCTGGTCCTTTGGTTGTGTTACCCTGGGCCTTTGGTTATGTTACCCTGGCCTTTGGTTATGTTACCCTGGCCTTTGGTTATGTTACCCTGGCCTTTGGTTATGTTACCCTGATCCTTTGGTTATGTTACCCTGGTCCTTTGGTTATGTTACCCTGGGCCTTTGGTTATGTTACCCTGGGCCTTTGGTTGTGTTACCCTGGGCCTTTGGTTGTGTTACCCTGGCCTTTGGTTGTGTTACCCTGGCCTTTGGTTACGTTACCCTGATCCTTTGGTTATGTTACCCTGGCCTTTGGTTATGTTACCCTGTCTTTTGGTTATGTTACCCTGGCCTTTGGTTATGTTACCCTGGCCTTTGGTTATGTTACCCTGGCCTTTGGTTATGTTACCCTGGTCCTTTGGTTATGTTACCCTGGCCTTTGGTTATGTTACCCTGGCCTTTGGTTATGTTACCCTGGTCCTTTGGTTATGTTACCCTGGTCCTTTGGTTATGTTACCCTGGTCCTTTGGTTATGTTACCCTGGTCCTTTGGTTATGTTACCCTGGTCCTTTGGTTATGTTACCCTGGTCCTTTGGTTATGTTACCCTGGTCCTTTGGTTATGTTACTCTGGTCCTTTGGTTATGTTACCCTGGTCCTTTGGTTGTGTTACCCTGGTCCTTTGGTTATGTTACCCTGGTCCTTTGGTTATGTAACTCTGGTCCTTTGGTTGTGTTACCCTGGTCCTTTGGTTATGTTACCCTGGTCCTTTGGTTATGTTACCCTGGTCCTTTGGTTGTGTTACCCTGGCCTTTGGCTGTGTTACCCTGGCCTTTGACTGTGTTACCCTGGCCTTTGGCTGTGTTACCCTGGCCTTTGGCTGTGTTACCCTGGCCTTTGGCTGTGTTACCCTGGCCTTTGGTTGCCTCTGAAGCTAGGGCCGGTCCTGGTCAGTCCCTAAATGGGAGACCAGATGTAGATGGAGTGGTGAAAAATAAACATGTGAAAAATAAACATGTGTCTCTGTCTCTTGAGGGGAAAACACGTGAAAAAGTTACATGTGAAACTTCACACATTTTGTCCAAAAACCACATCTGATTTATGTGAATAAAATAATAATAATCATCCGGTGATTTGTTCACGCGTATGAATACCACACATCTCTTCACATCGTTTTTTTCTTGTGTTTTTTTGTAAGGGTTCATTGTGTGATATAACAGGATATTAATAAACAAAGAACATCAGAGGAGACATACAGATGTAGGATCTTAATTGCATCACTCTGTTACAGGATAAATGTTAATCTTGTAGTGCAGTTGATGTTTAAAAAGGCTTTTGCAATTTGTAATATCCACTTGGAAATGTCACACTTGATTTTCCATTACAAAAAATGTATCAACCCGTACAAAAATGTCCATTAATTATAATCCACATAACATTTCACATTTCCTATTGCTGCAGTATTATTTTCCTGCTGTAGCAAACTGGCTCAAATGAAGATCCTACATCTGTACGAGATGGACTATAGAGTAGCCTAGTGATGTTTGCATTGCATCACGTCTGTCATATTATCTCATACTGTCTCTGTTGAATAGGATCTCAGATCTAAACTACAAACAAACTTCTACACATGCTTTAATAAGATGAATTCACCAGCCTTTCTAGCAGAAAGTTCTTGTGGTTTCCTTTTACAGAATTTGCATTTGTTCAGTCGATCAGGCTACAACCAAGCCTGTCTAAATCTGCTCTTCAACATTCTCTCTGCTGTATATTCATTGGAATTTAACAAGTACCAGAGAATATGTGATTGGGCTATAATTTGGCTAGGCAGAGCCCTGATGTGTGGAGTTGGACCTCCTTCAGTTAGTCCTGTGTCCTGGCGCCTCTACGATCCAGACCAACATAACCTCTGAAGCCTCTAGCAGGCTTGTGTGTTCAGGGACGGGTCAACAAATCTACCTGCTTCCTTTGACAAACTAATTTCACACCAGTCAACACGTACCAGACTGCCTCGCATACAACCGTCAGGATCAAGCACAGACAGCTACACACTGTCAAACTAACACCTGTCCATCACTTCACAGCCAGCTCCTTCTTAGCAGTTCAATTTAAACAGCTAGAAACAGACATTTACAGACTTCTCTCCCCGGCAGAATAAATATAAACACATTTACACAACAATGACACGCTCTGAGAGATCAGTCAGCATTCTGAAACCTCAGAAACCTCAGCTGACCTCTGGACGGTCCGATTCTGGTGTCTTAGGCCAGCGGTGTTAAAGCCATATCTTCTATAGGCAACATCAAGCTGGCCACACATCGGAGAAGGATCTCAATGAAGATGGTCATTTAAGTTAAAGACACATAGATATGTTTTTCAATAAACAGCCGTGTCACTTGGTCTGCTATGAAGCTGAGGAATGGGGTTTAGTTGAATTCAGTTCATTTATTTATTATTTTACAGGTGTTTGTTTTGCATTCAAGAGCACTAAGCTTTGACCACATGAAACCCCAGCTCCAGTATGATTAAAATACTTGGCACGTACACAGATCAAGCCTCTGTCAGAACAACACATTACAGGTTAAAGAGATGCTGTAGTTACCTAACACGGGCATTACCTCTGCTCTCATCCTCTTGTTCCCCCTGCAGTGTGACCTGCGTGTCTGGTCATGGCACAAATTAAACTACTTTATTCATATTAAGACATGGTAAAGTTTGCCGTACAAAGCTGCTGTTGTCCTAACTAACCACTGTAGTCTTGCTTTCCCAGCAGTGCCTTATACGTGACCTGTGTGTTGGTCACGGCTGATATTGAACTAGTTTAATCGTACATGACCTGTGTGGCTGGTCACGGCTGATACGGAACTAATTTAATCAAATGTGACCTGTGTGGCTGGTCACGGCTGATATTAAACCAGTTTAATCAAATGTGACCTGTGTGTCTGGTCACGTCTGATATTAAACCAGTTTAATCGTACGTGACCTGTGTGGCTGGTCACGGCTGATATTAAACAAGTTTAATCAAATGTGACCTGTGTGGCTGGTCAAGGCTGATATTAAACCAGTTTAATCAAATGTGACCTGTGTGGCTGGTCACGGCTGATATTGAACCAGTTTAATCAAATGTGACCTGTGTGGCTGGTCACGGCTGATATTAAACCAGTTTAATTAAATGTGACCTGTGTATCTTGTCACGGCTGATATTAAACTAGTTTCATCAAATGTGACCTGTGTATCTTGTCACGGCTGATATTAAACTAGTTTCATCAAATGTTACCTGTGTGTCTGGTCACGGCTGATATTAAATTAGTTTAATCAAATGTGACCTGTGTGTCTGGTCACGGCAGATATTAAACCAGTTTAATCAAATGTGACCTGTGTGTCTGGTCACGGCTGATATTAAACCAGTTTAATCAAATGTGACTTGTGTGTCTGGTCAAGGCTGATATTAAACCAGTTTATTCAAATGTGACCTGTGTGGCTGGTCACGGCTGATAATAAACCAGTTCAATCAAATGTGACCTGTGTGTCTGGTCACGGCTGATATTAAACCAGTTTAATCGTACGTGACCTGTGTGTCTGGTCACGGCTGATATTAAACCAGTTTAATCAAATGTGACCTGTGTGTCTGGTCACGGCTGATATTAAACCAGTTTAATCATACTGGAGCTCAGACACATTAAGGGGATTAACATTCCTGCCTCTCCCTCTCTCCCTCTCTCCTCTCTCCATCTCTCCATCTCTCACTTTTCCTCTCCTCCCTCCTTAACTGAGAAATGCCCCTTCTCCTTCTCTCGTCCTGCCTGCGTGTGTGTGTGTGTGTGTGTGTGTGTGTGTGTGTGTGTGTGTGTGTGTGTGTGTGTGTGTGTGTGTGTGTGTGTGTGGGTGTGTGTGTGTGTGTGTAGCTTTGGAGATCCTGTGCCCTGAGGGAGGGCAACATGGGGATTGTTGGATAAAAAGACTCAGTAGTTCCCCAGGCTACAGGGGGTACACCAGTCCTGTCTAGGACCGGAATACTTTCTACTGTCTCTGTCTCAGGCAGTACTACAGTCCTGTCTAGGACCTGAAGACTTACTACTGTCTCTGTCTCAGGCAGTACAACAGTCCTGTCTAGGACCTGAAGACTTACTACTGTCTCTGTCTCAGGCAGTACTACAGTCCTGTCTAGGACCTGAAGACGTACTACTGTCTCTGTCTCAGGCAGTACTACAGTCCTGTCTAGGACCTGAAAACTTACTACCGTCTCTGTCTCAGGCAGTACAACAGTCCTGTCTAGGACCTGAAGACTTACTACGGTCTCTGTCTCAGGCAGTACTACAGTCCTGTCTAGGACCTGAAGAGTTGCTACTGTCTCTGTCTCATTTAGTACTACAGTCCTGTCTAGGAGTTGAATACTTACTACTGTCCCTGTCTCAGGCAGTACTACAGTCCTGTCTAGGACCTGAAGACTTACTACTGTCTCTGTCTCAGGCAGTACAACAGTCCTGTCTAGGACCTGAGGACTTACTACTGTCTCTGTCTCAGGCAGTACTACAGTCCTGTCTAGGACCTGAAGAGTTGCTACTGTCTCTGTCTCATTTAGTACTACAGTCCTGTCTAGGACCTGAAGACTTACTACTGTCTCTGTCTCAGGCAGTACTACAGTCCTGTCTAGGACCTGAAGAGTTGCTACTGTCTCTGTCTCATTTAGTACTACAGTCCTGTCTAGGAGTTGAATACTTACTACTGTCCCTGTCTCAGGCAGTACTACAGTCCTGTCTAGGATCTGAAGAGTTGCTACTGTCTCTGTCTCATTTAGTACTACAGTCCTGTCTAGGACCTGAAGACTTACTACTGTCTCTGTCTCAGGCAGTACTACAGTCCTGTCTAGGACCTGAAGACGTACTACTGTCTCTGTCTCAGGCAGTACTACAGTCCTGTCTAGGACCTGAAGACTTACTACTGTCTCTGTCTCAGGCAGTACAACAGTCCTGTCTAGGACCTGAAGACTTACTACTGTCTCTGTCTCAGGCAGTACTACAGTCCTGTCTAGGACCTGAAGAGTTGCTACTGTCTCTGTCTCATTTAGTACTACAGTCCTGTCTAGGACCTGAAGACTTACTACTGTCTCTGTCTCAGGCAGTACTACAGTCCTGTCTAGGACCTGAAGACTTACTACTGTCTCTGTCTCATTTAGTACTACAGTCCTGTCTAGGACCTGAAGACTTACTACTGTCTCTGTCTCAGGCAGTACAACAGTCCTGTCTAGGACCTGAAGACTTACTACTGTCTCTGTCTCATTTAGTACTACAGTCCTGTCTAGGACCTGAAGACTTACTACTGTCTCTGTCTCAGGCAGTACAACAGTCCTGTCTAGGACCTGAAGACTTACTACTGTCTCTGTCTCAGGCAGTACAACAGTCCTGTCTAGGACCTGAAGACTTACTACTGTCTCTGTCTCATTTAGTACTACAGTCCTGTCTAGGACCTGAAGACTTACTACTGTCTCTGTCTCAGGCAGTACAACAGTCCTGTCTAGGACCTGAAGACTTACTACTGTCTCTGTCTCAGGCAGTACTACAGTCCTGTCTAGGACCTGAAGACTTACTACTGTCTCTGTCTCAGGCAGTACTACAGTCCTGTCTAGGACCTGAAGACTTACTACTGTCTCTGTCTCAGGCAGTACTACAGTCCTGTCTAGGACCTGAAGACGTACTACTGTCTCTGTCTCAGGCAGTACTACAGTCCTGTCTAGGACCTGAAGACTTACTACTGTCTCTGTCTCAGGCAGTACAACAGTCCTGTCTAGGACCTGAAGACTTACTACTGTCTCTGTCTCAGGCAGTACTACAGTCCTGTCTAGGACCTGAAGAGTTGCTACTGTCTCTGTCTCATTTAGTACTACAGTCCTGTCTAGGAGTTGAATACTTACTACTGTCCCTGTCTCAGGCAGTACTACAGTCCTGTCTAGGATCTGAAGAGTTGCTACTGTCTCTGTCTCATTTAGTACTACAGTCCTTTCTAGGACCTGAAGACTTACTACTGTCTCTGTCTCAGGCAGTACTACAGTCCTGTCTAGGACCTGAAGACTTACTACTGTCTCTGTCTCAGGCAGTACTACAGTCCTGTCTAGGACCTGAAGACTTACTACTGTCTCTGTCTCAGGCAGTACAACAGTCCTGTCTAGGACCTGAAGACTTACTACTGTCTCTGTCTCAGGCAGTACTACAGTCCTGTCTAGGACCTGAAGAGTTGCTACTGTCTCTGTCTCATTTAGTACTACAGTCCTGTCTAGGAGTTGAATACTTACTACTGTCTCTGTCTCAGGCAGCACTACAGTCCTGTCTAGGAGTTGAATACTTACTACTGTCTCTGTCTCAGGCAGCACTACAGTCCTGTCTAGGACCGGAAGACTTGCTACTGTCTCTGTCTCATTGAGTACTACAGTCCTGTCTAGGACCTGAAGACTTGCTACTGTCTCTGTCTCAGGCAGTACTACAGTCCTGTCTAGGAGCTGAAGACTTACTACTGTCTCTATTTCAGGCAGTACTACAGTCCTGTCTAGGAGCTCAATACTTACTACTGTCTCTGTCTCATTTAGTACTACAGTCCTGTCTAGGACCTGAAGACTTACTATTGCCTATTTCTGGAAGCTTACACCGATGGAGATGTTAACTCATAAAGGTGTATATTTTGATGCATGTAAATATGCCTGCCTGACTTGAGCATTTCCTGCCTACCACGACATTGAAAGACAAGTTCGGGTGACTTTCGCTATTATGTCTTACAATAGGCCATCAGTAATATGTGTTGTGTTTCTACAGTTACAGTATATATGATGTACTGTATATGTCTTAGTGTGTGTGTGTGTGTGTGTGTGTGTGTGTGTGTGTGTGTGTGTGTGTGTGTGTGTGTGTGTGTGTGTGTGTGTGTGTGTGTTACAATCCTCCCTCTATGTGTGTAGTGGTGTATTTCAGGAGCTAATGAGTTTGCAGAGGGATCACTTTGATTACAGGCCCAGCTAGCTGTCTCAAGCATTACTCCCTGTCTCCTCCACCTGATAACACACACATACAAGCTAGAAAGGTAACCATACACACATACACACACACACATACATACACACACACACCAACTGTAGTCCTAGGCGTAGCCCCCACACCCCTCACGTAACTATGCTGGCCAGAGGTGAGCCACTCAGTTTGAAAGATATCGAGCTGTAAAGACATTTTTCATTGCCCCTCGATCAATGCACATATACTGTGTTAGTTACAAAAAGATCTGGTTTCAAATACTGTTTGAAATCTTTCAAATACTGTGAGCGTATGAACTAGCCTGCCTGTAGTGCCAGATGGGCGGGGTTGCAGTTTTAGAGCTATTCTATTGGTCCATTAAGCGAGGAAATTTCAATCAAGCACAGATCAAGTATTTGATCTGATATCAAATAGTATTTGATTCAGGTGTGGTTACAGGGAACTTGGATGTATTTGATCTGATATCAACCTCCTTTGGCCCACCACCCAGGACAATGGATCCAAAACAACAGCGCCACAGAAGGGGCAGACGGAGCGGTCTTCTGGTCAGGCTCCGTAGACGGGCACATCGCGCACCGCTCCCGAGCATACTACTCGCCAATGTCCAGTCTCTTGACAACAAGGTAGACGAAATCCGAGCAAGGGTTGCCTTCCAGAGAGACATCAGAGACTGTAACGTTCTTTGTTTCACGGAAACATGGCTCACTCGAGACACGCTATCGGAGTCGGTACAGCCACCTGGTTTCTTCACGCATCGCACCGACAGAAACAAGCATCTCTCTGGTAAGAAGAAGGGCCTTATGATTAACGAGACGTTGTGTGATCATAACAACATACAGGAACTCAAGTCCTTTTGTTCACCTGACTTAGAATTCCTCACAATCAAATGCCGACCGTATTATCTACCAAGAGAATTCTCTTCGATCATAATCACAGTTGTGTATATTTTATCAGCATATCGATTGCGTGACCCGGGCTGGCAAAACCCTGGATCATTGTTATTCTAACTTCCGCAACCCATATAAGGCCCTCCCCCGCCCTCCTTTCGGAAAAGCTGACCATGATTCCATTTTGTTGCTCCCAGCCTATAGACAGAAACTAAAACAGGAAGCACCTGCGCTCAGGTCTGTTCAACGCTGGTCCGACAAATCGGATTCCACGCTTCAAGATTGCTTCGATCACGTGGACTGGGATATGTTCCGCATAGCGTCGAACAACAACATTGATGATGATTTTGTACCCACAGCGTCTATTAAAACATTCCCCAACCAGAAACCGTGGATTGATGGCAGCATTCGCGCAAAACTGAAAGCACGAACCACTGCTTTTAATCATGGCAAGGTGACCGGAAATATGACTGAATACAAACAGTGTAACTATTCCCTCCGCAAGGCAATCAAACAAGCTAAGCGTAAGTATAGAGACAAAGTAGAGTCACAATTCAACGGCTCAGACACGAGAGGTATGTGGCAGGGTCTACAGTCAATCACGGACTACAAAAGAAAAACCAGTGTCACGCCCTGACCAGGTGAACTCTTCTATTTTGGTCAGGGTGTGGCATTTCTATAGTTTATTTTCTATGTTTTGGTATAGCCTTGCTTTGGGGCGTAATTCTATGTTGGGTTCTGTTGATTCCCAATCAGAGACAGCTGTCGCTAGTTGCCTCTGATTGGGGAATCATATTTAAGTTCCTTTTCCCCCCACGATGTTTGTGGGTTGTTGTCTCTTTGTTTTGAGCACGTAACGTATCGACATTTTTCTTGAGTTTTGTGTACATGTTTATTTCCAGTGTGTTGAATAAACATGTGTTCGCTCCCAGCTGCGTTTCGGTCCGCTTCCTCGTTACCAGGCGACGATCGTTACAGAACAACCCACCAAACCAGGACCAAGCAGCGGGAGGAAAAGGAGCGCGAGAGATGGGCTCGCGAGGGGAAGGAGTTCTGGACCTGGGAGGAGATCATGTCGGGGAAAGGACCCTGGCGGACGGATTCCCAGGTCGAGGAGGAAAAGCCAGCCGGTAGACGGAGTCGCAGGCGGCGGTCGAGGAGGCCCGGAAAACAGCCCCAAGAAAATTTTTGGGGGGGGCTAATGGGGTGGTCCGGAAGGGCAGAGGAAGAGCCCAGACCACTGCTCTCGTGGGGGATGACGGCGGAGGAAGAGAAGGAGATGAGGTGTTTGATTGAGGACCTGCAGAGGGAAGATCTGGAGGAGGAGCCATGGTATGCGGAGTTGCGCGCTGTGTCGCCAGTGTGCCCGCACAGCCCGGTGCGTCCGGTGGACATGCCCAGCACATGCCGTGCTAGGATGGGCATCCAGCCAGGACGAGTGGCTAAACCGGCTCCACGCTTCAGGTCACCAGTGCGTGTTCACAGTCCTGTCTGGCCCGTTCCTGTTCCCCGCACCAAGCCCACGGTGCGTGTCCCCAGTCCTGTCCGGCCCGTCCCTGCTCCCCGCACCAAGGCATGGGAAGCGGAGTTGCGCGCTGTGTCGCCAATGCGCCCGCACAGCCCGGTGCGTCCTGTGGACATGCCCAGCACATGCCGTGCTAGGATGGGCATCCAGCCAGGACGAGTGGCTAAACCAGCTCCACGCTTCAGGTCACCAGTACGTGTTCACAGTCCTGTCTGGCCCGTCCCTGCTCCCCGCACCAGGTTAGTGGTGCGTGTCCCCAGTCCTGTCCGGCCCGTCCCTGCTCCCCGCACCAGGTTAGTGGTGCGTGTCCCCAGTCCTGTCCGGCCCGTCCCTGCTCCCCGCACCAGGTTAGTGGTGCGTGTCCCCAGTCCTGTCCGGCCCGTCCTTGCTCCCCACACCAAGTTAGTGGTGCGTGTCCCCAGTCCTGTCCGGCCCGTCCCTGCTCCCCGCACCAGGTTAGTGGTGCGTGTCCCCAGTCCGGCCCGGCCCGTCCCTGCTCCCCGCACCAGGTTAGTGGTGCGTGTCCCCAGTCCAGTCCGGCCCGTCCCTGCTCCCCGCACCAGGCCAGTGGTGCGTGTCCCCAGTCCAGTCCGGCCCGTCCCGGCTCCCCGCACCAGGTTAGTGGTGCGTGTCCCCAGTCCTGTCCGGCCCATTCCTGCTCCCCGCACCAAGCCAGTGGTGCGTGTCCCCAGTCCAGTCCGGCCCGTCCCTGCTCCCCGCACCAAGCCAGTGGTGCGTGTCCCCAGTCCAGTCCGGCCCGTCCCTGCTCCCCGCACCAGGTTAGTGGTGCGTGTCCCCAGTCCTGTCCGGCCCATTCCTGCTCCCCGCACCAAGCCAGTGGTGCGTGTCCCCAGTCCAGTCCGGCCCGTCCCTGCTCCCCGCACCAAGCCAGTGGTGCGTGTCCCCAGTCCAGTCCGTCCCGTCCCTGCTCCCCGCACCAAGCCAGTGGTGCGTGTCCCCAGTCCAGTCCGGCCCGTCCCTGCTCCCCGCACCAGGTTGGTGGTGCGTGTCCCCAGGCCAGTCCGGCTCGTCCCTGCTCCCCGCACCAGGTTGGTGGTGCGTGTCCCCGGTCCTGTCCGGCCCGTCCCTGTTCCCCGCACCAGGCCCACGGCGCGTGTCCACAGTCCGGCACGGCCTGTGTCCGGTCCACCGGTGACCAGTCCTGTTCCGGTCGGCAGCTCCGCTCCGGAGCCTGAGCATGCCGCTCCACCGTGGTCCAGTCCGGGCCAGAGGGGTAGGGCTAGGGTGGAGGCAGGGGGAGAAACACGCCCGGGGCCAGAGCCTCCACCGAGGGTGAGGCGCCCACCCGGGTCCCCCCCCTAATAGACTTTAGGTTGGTGCGCCGGGAGTACGCACCATTGGAGGGGGGGTACTGTCACGCCCTGACCAGGTGAACTCTTCTATTTCGGTCAGGGTGTGGCATTTCTATAGTTTATTTTCTATGTTTTTGGTATAGCCTTGCTTTGGGGCGTAATTCTATGTTGGGTTCTGTTGATTCCCAATCAGAGACAGCTGTCGCTAGTTGCCTCTGATTGGGGAATCATATTTAAGTTCCTTTTCCCCCCACAATGTTTGTGGGTTGTTGTCTCTTTGTTTTGAGCACGTAACGTATCGACATTTTTCTTGAGTTTTGTGTACATGTTTATTTCCAGTGTGTTGAATAAACATGTGTTCGCTCCCAGCTGCGTTTTGGTCCGCTTCCTCGTTACCAGGCGACAATCGTTACAACCAGCCCCATCGCGGACCACGATGTCTTGCTCCAAGACAAACTAAACAACTTCTTTGCTCGCTTTGAGGACAATACAGTGCCACTGATATGGCCCGATACCAAAAACCTGCTGGCTCTAAAGAAGGATATAAATTCCTTCTTTATATCCCCAAAAACTCAGTTTAGCTGGTGCACTTCATTCAATAATCCACCGGTTTCCCTCCTTCAAAATGCATACAAAATGAATCCCAAACATTATCAATAAACTTCTCCAAACAAGTCAAACAACATTTATAATCAAACCTCAGGTACCATAATACGTAAATAAACGATAAAATTTAAGACAGAGAATCGTTATTGTCTTTACCGGAAATAAACAACAAAGAACGCGCTCTCATCCACTCGCGTGAAAACACTACAGCTAAAATGGGAGCCACTTAGAAAAACTACAAATTGTAGCTCATTTTTCCAAAAACAAGCCTGAAACTCTTTCTAAAGACTGTTGACATCTAGTGGAAGCCCTAGGAACTGCAATCCGGGAGGATTTCGCCTTATAATAAACATGACGTTCATTGGAAACAGTGGTAGGTTGAATATTTTTTGGGGGGATTGTTTGTCCTCTGGGTTTCACCTGCCATATCAGTTCTGTTATACTCACAGACATTATTTTAACAATTTTAGAACCTTTACAGTGTTTTCTATCCAAATCTACCAATTATATGCGTATCTTAGCTTCTGGGTCTGAGTAACAGGCAGTTTACTTTGGGCACGTTTTTAATCTTGACGTCAAAATACTGCCCCCTAACCCAAAGAGTTAACCCTCACAAGGCTGCAGGCCCAGATGGTATCCCCAGTCGCGTCCTCAGAGCATACGCAGACCAGCTGGCTGGTGTTTACGGACATATTCAATCAATCCTTATCCCAGTCTGCTGTGCTTCAAGAGGGCCACCATTGTTCCTGTTTCCAAGAAAGCTAAGCTAACTGAGCTAAATGACTACCGCCCCATAGCACTCACTTCTGCCATCCTGAAGTGCTTTGAGAGACTAGTCAAGGACCATACCACCTCCACCCTACCTGACACCCTAGACCCACTCCAATTTGCTTACCGTCCCAATAGGTCCACAGACGACGCAATCGCCATCACACTGCACACTGCCCTATCCCATCTGGACAAGAGGAATACCTATGTAAGAATGCTGTTCATCGACTACAGCTCAGCATTTAAAACCATTGTACCCTCAAAACTCATCATTAAGCTTGAGAACCTGGGTCTCAACCCCGCCCTGTGCAACTGGGTCCTGGACTTCCTGACAGGCCGCCCCCAGATGGTGAGGGTAGGTAACAACATCTCCACCCCACTGATCCTCAACACTGGGGCCCCACAAGGGTGCGTTCTCAGCCCTCTCCTGTACTACCTGTTCACCAATGACTGCGTGGCCACGCACGCCTCCAACTCAATCATCAAGTTTGCAGACGACACTACAGTGGTAGGCTTGATTAACAACAACGACGAGACGGCCTACAGGGAGGAGGTGAGGGCCCTCGGAGTATGGTGCCAGGAAAATAACCTCACACTCAATGTCAACAAAACAAAGGAGATGATCGTGGACTTCAGGAAACAGCAGAGGGAGCAGCCCCCTATCCACATCGACGGGACAGTAGTGGAGAGGGTGGAAAGTTTTAAGTTCCTCGGCGTACACATCACGGACAAACTGAAATGGTCCATCCACACAGACAGCATGGTGAAGAGGGCGCAGCAGCGCCTCTTCAACCTCAGGAGGCTGAAGAAATTTGGCTTGTCACCAAAAACACTCACAAACTTTTACAGATGCACAATCAAGAGCATCCTGTCGGGCTGTATCACCGCCTGGTGCAGCAACTGCTCCGCCCACAACCGTAAGGCTCTCCAGAGGGTAGTGAGGTCTGCACAACGCATCACCGGGGGCAAACTACCTGCCCTCCAGGACACCTACACCACCCGATGTCACAGGAAGGCCAAAAAGATCATCAAGGACAACAACCACCCGAGCCACTGCCTGTTCACCCCGCTATCATCCAGAAGGAGAGGTCAGTAAAGGTGCATCAAAGCTGGGACCGAGAGACTGAAAAACAGCTTCTATCTCAAGGCCATCAGTCTGTTAAACAGCCATCACTAACATTGAGTGGCTTCTGCCAACATACTGACTCAACTCTAGCCACTTTAATAATGGAAGAATTGACGTAATAAATGTATCACTTGCCACTTTAAACAATGCCACTTTATATAATGTTTACATACCCTACATTACTCATCTCATATGTATATACTGTAGTCTATAACATGTACTGCATCCTGCCTATGCCGTTCGGCCATCACTCATTCATATATTTTTATGTACATATTCTTATTCATTCCTTTACACTTGTGTGTATAAGGTAGTTGTTGTGAAATTGTTGGGTTATATTACTTGTTAGATATTACTGCATGGTCGGAACTAGAAGCACAAGCATTTCGCTACACTCGCATTAACATCTGCTAACCATGTGTATGTGACCAATACAATTTGATTTGGTTTTAAATAGTATTTGATTCCAGGTGTGGTTACAGGAAGCTTGGATGTATTTGTGTACATGGCATGCAACTATACATGAACTACAGTGAGTATATCTTGGCTATCGAAGAAGTTATCCAGTTATTCAATGTCAAAATGGTAACTTAATGTAAAGTTGGCCGTTCAAAACGATATTGAACACGGATTGATGAGGTAGACCTGAGGGTGAGAGAGAAGACTTTGAAATGAATATACTAGCGAGCTGGATCGACCATTCATCAGTCACACACACACAGAAAAACCAACACACACACACATTCATCCATCATATGCCCGTTTTTCCTCACCTCATAATCAGCTGCAGTCATTAATCACCTTTGACTCCCCTGAAGGCCATCAGTGACTCAGAGGTGGTAGTGTATCAAATGCACACACACACACACACACACACACACACACACACACACACACACACACACACACACACACACACACACACACACACGCCTCTCAGTGGGCCCCTGGTTTCAGTGAGAGGTAAGTGTCAAGGTAAGAAACGGTCTACCTTTCCCTGTAAAGCAAACACACCTAGAGTACCTGCAACACACACCTCCATCTCTCACACTCATTAACCCTTTCACAGGAAAACTGAGGGTCATACCGCTGTAAATCACTCAACGAGGTATTAACACACACACACACACATACGCAAACAACTGTGGCTTTGTGTAAGGAATCTCTGTGATACTGTATCTTCAGTCACCATCGGGGGCCAGGGGACAGACTGAGGAAGATCACAGGCAGGGTTTGGTGACAGAAACATAACAAGTATCCATTTCTCTTTGTGAGGTCGAGTGCGTGTGTGTGTGTGTGTGTGTGTGTGTGTGTGTGTGTGTGTGTGTGTGTGTGTGTGTGTGTGTGTGTGTGTGTGTGTGTGTGTGTGTGTGAGAGAGAGAGAGAGACACATATGTTTCCGATTCCAATAAAGCCCTTTGAATTTAATTTAATTGAGAGGGAGAGAGAGGGGGGTGGGGCGTGGAGATGAACAGACAAAAGCTTATACATGAGTTACAGGTATTCAAATGCATTTCATGATAATGTGTAAAATATCTGCCTTCTGTTCTGTGTCGAGTGGGACTCAAACTCATAACCTTCTGCACAACAGCCCACAAATTACAAGGCCACCGTGTAAGCTGATGGATCAAGACACCAGTCTGTCACTTCATGAATTCATGATTCCAGCCAACATGACATTTACATTACCAGTCAAAAGTTTGGACACACCTACTCATTCCAAAGTTCTTCTTTAGTTTTACTATTTTCTACATTGCAGAATAATAGTGAAGACATCAAAAAAGTGTTAAACATATGTTAAGGCTTCGTTCTGAAGGTAGGTAAGGAGTCAAGCGCAGGAGAGCAGGGATGTCAATGTAGCGTTTCTTTTAATAGGCAAGTCCAAAAAAACGGTACAGGCACAATCACCCCAAAAAAACGGCCAAGACAATGAGAACTCACAGTTACTCACGGAAGGAGAATAAACCAACGCTCCTTACTATAATAAACACACGTGAATAAACTGAGGAAAGCCTCCACAAGCAACATGAAGATAATCCCGCACAAACCTAAGCGGTAAAACAGGGGTAAATATACACAGAGGAATAAAGCAAATGAAAACCAGGTGTGCATGAACCAAAGACAAAACAAACGGAAAAAGAAAAATGGATCGGTGATGGCTAGTAGGCCGGCGACGCCAACCGCAGAGCACCGCCCGAACAAGGAGAGGAACCACCTTCGGGGGAAGTCGTGACAACATATCAAAATATATTTTATATTTGAGATTCTTCAAATTGATGACAGCTTTGCACACTCTTGGCATTCTCTGAACCAGCTTCATGAGGTAGTCACCTGGAATGCATTTCAATTAACAGTTGTGCCTTGTTAAAAATGTATTTGTGGAATTTCTTTCCTTCTTAATGTGTTTGAACCAATCAGTTGTGTTGTGACAAGGTAGGGGTGGTATACAGAAGTCAGCTTTATTTGGTAAAAGACCAAATACTTATATGGAAAGAACAGCTCAAATAAGCAAAGAAAAAAGACAGTCCGTCATTGAAGGTCAGCCAATCCGGAAAACTCTTCCTCATTATCCCCAGTGTATTTATGCCAGTGTTCTCTGTTTGTCTGTTACCAGTTCATCTTGTCTAGTCAGGTCTTACCAGCATGTTTTCCTGTCTCCCTGCTTTCTCAAGTTCTGTTTCCCAGTTTCCCTAGTTCTGACCATTCTGCCTGCCTTGACCCCGAGTCTGCCTGCCATTCTGTACTTGCCTGATTCTGACCCGTTTACGAACCTCTGCCTGTCCTGACCCTGAGCCTGCCTGCTGTTCTGTACCTTATTGACTCTGCCCTGCATTACGGACCTCTGCCTGCCTTTGACCTGTCTTTTGCCTGCCCCATGTTTGGGTCAATAAACACCTGTGACTCTAGTTGTCTGCATCTGGGTATTATCCTGAGTTCTGATATCAACTGTAGTCTCAAAAACCATAAAGCTCTATAATGAAACTGGCTCTCATGAGAACTGCCACAGGAAAGGAAGACGCAGAGCTACCTCTGCTACAGAGGATAAGTTCATTAGAGTTACCAGCCTCAGAAATAGCAGCCCAAATAAATTCTATAGAGAGTTCAAGTGACAGACACGTCTCAACATCAACCGTTCAGAGGAGACTGTGTCAATCAGGCCTTCATGGTCGAATTGCTGCAAAGAAACCACTACTAATGGACACCAATGAGAGGAAAAGACTTGCCTGGGCCAAGAAACACGATCAATGGACATTAGACCGGTGGAAATTTGAGATTTTTGGTTCCAAATGCCTTGTCTGTGTGAGACGCAGAGAAGGTGAACAGACGATCTCCGCATGTGTGGTTCCCACCATGAAGCATGGAGGATGAGGTGTGATGGTGTGGGGCTGCTTTGCTTGTGACACTGTCAGTGATTTATTTAGAATTCAAGGCACACTTGACCAGCATGGCTACCACAGCATTCTGCAGCGATAAGCCATCCCATCTGGTTTACGCTTAGGGACTATCATTTGTTTTCAACAGTACAATGACCCAACACACTTCCAGGCTATTTTACCAAGAAGGAGAGTAATGGAGTGGTGCATCAGATGACCTGGCCTGCACAATCACCCGACCTCAATCCAATTGAGATGGTTTGGGATGAGTTGGACTGCAGCCAATAGGTGCTCAGCATATGTGGGAACCCCTTCAAGACCGTTGGAAAAGCATTCCATGTGAAGCTGGTTGAGAGAATGCCAAGAGTGTGCAAAGCTGTCATCAAGGCAAAGGGTGGCTACTTTGAAGAACCTCAAATATAACATATATTTGTTTAACACTTTTTCAGTTACTACATGATTCCATATGTTTTATTTCATAGTTTTGATGTCTTCACTATTACTCCACAATGTAGAAATTAGTAAAAATAAAGAAAAACCGTTGAATGAGTAGGTGTTCTAAAACTTTTGACTGGTACTGTATATATATATACACACACACACACACACACACACACACACACACACACACACACACACACACACACACACACACACACACACACACACACACACACACACACACACTTTTATCCTGTGCGTTTTCTCCTAAACTACCCTGGCACAGCTTTTTGACTCATCTTTCCCTCAGCCTGTTCTTATCACAGTATACAGTCATTCACCGGTCAGTATGGCTAATGCAGTCTGCTGTTATGTAACAACTTAGATTAGTCCATGGAAGAATGTTCAAGTTAAATACTTAAAACCTACAACATGAATAGCCACTACAACATGAATCGGATACATGTTGGTCTTGGCAAATTACACTTTTTTACATGCAATGTTATGGGAAGTGCTGAGAACCCATTGATCCATCTGTATTAGGGTCATGTTCAAGAGGCATGAAACAGACTCAAACTTTTAATAACTGAGAACGTACCTGAACATGTACAATAACCTGACAACATACAAACATATTGCTGTTCAGAGTCATAGCAAATGTTTTTATAACGTTTTCCAATAAAAAAACTAAAGAAATTGGTGTTTATATTGGGTTCAGGTAGTACCTTCCAGTTTTCTCCCTACTGAAGTCAATCCTGCACTGTGAGAAGAAACCTTCATTCCTTCTGTTCAGTCCCATGCTCAGTCGCTCAGTCAATCAGTCAGTCCGTGGAATGATGATGTCACAGGGAGACACTTAGCGACTACGCAACGTTACGCTCGGCTAATCAGGGGTCAGAGGTCAGCGCTGTCTGTGTGTTCTTTACTTCTTTCCTTCCTGGAAACACTCAGAGCACTTTTTCCATCACCGCTTCCACTGGATTCCCCCAGGTCTGTAGGCGCTGGAGCTGTGACCCCTCTCTCACTAGCTCTCTCTCTCTCTCTCTCTCTCTCTCTCTCTCTCTCTCTCTCTCTCTCTCTCTCTCTCTCTCTCTCTCTCTCTCTCTCTCTCTCTCTCTCTACCTCTCTTTTAGTCTGTCTCTACCTAGCTCCTATCTCTCTGTTTCTCTCTGTCTGATGTCTCTCTCTCTCTCTCTCTCTCTCTCTCTTTTAGTCTGTCTCTACCTAGCTCCTATCTCTCTCTCTCCCTACCTCTCTTTTAGTCTGTCTCTACCTAGCTCCTATCTCTCTCTCTCCCTACCTCTCTTTTAGTCTGTCTCTACCTAGCTCCTATCTCTCTCTCTCCCTACCTCTCTTTTAGTCTGTCTCTACCTAGCTCCTATCTCTCTCTCTCCCTACCTCTCTTTTAGTCTGTCTCTACCTAGCTCCTATCTCTCTCTCTCCCTACCTCTCTTTTAGTCTGTCTCTACCTAGCTCCTATCTCTCTCTCTCCCTACCTCTCTTTTAGTCTGTCTCTGCCTAGCTCCTATCTCTCTCTCTCCCTACCTCTCTTTTAGTCTGTCTCTACCTAGCTCCTATCTCTCTCTCTCCCTACCTCTCTTTTAGTCTGTCTCTACCTAGCTCCTATCTCTCTGTTTCTCTCTGTCTGATGTCTCTCTCTCGCTCTCTCTCTCTCTCTCTTTTAGTCTGTCTCTACCTAGCTCCTATCTCTCTGTTTCTCTCTGTCTGATGTCTCTCTCTCACTCTCTTGTTCCCTCTTCTCTCACACAAATGTATGTGCTAATCTTTCCAATAGAATCCCATCCTTTTAACTGACAACCAAGGAAATGCCTCTCCAAACTGTCACCATTACGTTAGCAATTAACGACTTGTAGCTGCACGTATCACGCTCTGAGAATGGAAGGAGAGAGAGAGGGAAAGGGGGATAACTAGTCAGCTGTACAACTGAATGCCTTCAACTGAAATGCGTCTTCCACATTTAACCCAACCCCTCTGAATCAGAGATCCACAGCGCCCGGGGAACAGTGGGTTAACTACCTTGTTCAGGGGCAGAACAACAGACTTTTACCTTGTCAGCTCGGGGATTCAATCCAACAACCTTTCGGTTACAGGCCCAACGCTCTAACCACTAGAGAGAGAGATAGAGTGTAAGGTGGGGGGAGAAAGAGAGAGAGGGAAGAAGTGATAGAGAGGTAGGGGAGAGAGAGAGAGAGAGAGAGAGAGAGAGAGAGAGAGAGAGAGAGAGAGAGAGACTGTCTGGAACAATCAGCCTCCTAATTTCTCCTGAACAGATCTGCGAATTAGCAAGGCAACACTTTCACACGCTCTCTATTCACTAAAATACCAAAGTCCTGCTAGCCTGTTGATTTCACTCTCTGACACACAGAAGCTGACAGACAGATGATGTAGGAAGAGTAGCTGCTGCATGTGCAGTAGCTAATGGGGATCCTAATAAACTAAACTAAACTTAACACAAATGCAAAAACAAACCATACGACAGACATGCTATGTTAGATTAATGAGAGGCTAGTTAAGGATTACCCCCACTTTACCTGACACCCTAGACCTACTGCAATTTGTGTACAGATGTAAATAGCAATCTCACTGCATACTGCTCTATCCCATCTGGACAAGAGGAATACCTATATAAAAATGCTGTTCATTGACAACAGCTCACCTCATCACTACTTTCAGGGCCATGGGTCTGAACCCTGCCCTGTGCAACTGGGTCCTGGACTTTCTGATGGGTCGACCACAGGTGGTGAAGGTAAGAAACAACACCTCCACTACCCTGATCCTCAACACTTGGGCCCAGCAAGGGTTTGTGCTCAGCCCCCTCCTGTACTAAATGTTCACCCATAACTGCGTGGCCACGCACGCCTCCAACTCAGTCATCAAGTTTGCAGATGACACAACAGTAGTAGGCCTGATTACCAACAATGACAAGACAGCCAACAGGGAGGAGGTGAGGGCCCCAGCGGAGTGGTGCCAGGAACATAACCTCTCCCTCAACGTCAACAACACGAAGGAGCTGATGGTGGACTTCAGGAAACAGCAGAGGGAGCCTCTATCCACATCGATGGGACCGCAGTGGAGAAGGGGGAAAGCTTCAAGTTCTTCGTCGTGCACATCACTGACAAACTGAAATGGTCCACCCACACAGACAATGTGGTGAAGAAGGCACAACAGCACCTCTTCAAACTCAGGAGGCTAAATACATTTGGCTTGGCCCCTAAGTCTCTACAGATGCACCACTGAGAGCCTCCGTGTCGGGCTGTATCAAAGCCTGATACGGCAACTGCAACGTCCGCAACCGCAGGGCTCTCCAGAGTGTAGTGTGGTCAGCCCAACGCATCACCGGGATCATACTGCCTGCCCTCCAGGACATCTACAGCACCAGGTGTCACAGGAAGGCCAAGAAGATCATCAAGGACCTCAGCCACCAGAGCCACGGCCTGTTCACCCCACTACCATCTAACGGGGAGACAGTACAGGTGCAACAAAGCTGGGACCGAGAGACTGAAAAACAGCTTCTATCTCCAGGCCATCAGACTGTTAAATAGTCACTACTAGCCGGCCTCCACCCACTACCCTGGCCTGAACTTTAATCACTGTTACTATCCGGCTACCACCCGGTACTCTACCCTGCACCGTAGAGACTGCTGCCCTATGTACATAGTCGTTGAACACTGGTTACTTTAATAGTGTTTACATACTGTTTTACCCACTTTATATGTATATACTGTATTCTAGTCAAGGCTCATGCTACTGCTGTACAATTCTTCTATTCATATACTGTCCATACAGTCTATACATCATCATATACACAGTATATACACAGTATATTTACATTATGGACTCTAATATTTATATATTTCTTAATTCCTTTCTTTTATTTAGGGGATTTGAGTGTATTGTTTTGTATTGTTAGGTTTTACTGCACTGTTGGAGCTAGAAACAGAAGCATTTCACTACAACCGCGATAACAGCTGCAAAACATGTGTACGCAATCAATCAAATGTGATTTGATTTTGATTTGATAGGGTGTGTCACACACACACATTCTTTAGATTCCTCTATGGGGCAAACCAATTTAGTAAGGGTGTGTATTCTGTCCAGTTTATACAAATAGGACATGTTTCAGATACACTCAGATGAAACAGTGTTATATCTCAGACCACACAACCACACAGAGCAGCGCGTTTGAAGATGCACTGTACTCAACACCATCCTCCAGCTTTCCTAGTAACTACTGCTACTGATATCTAAAACATGTAATCCATTGTTATCTTCTGCAACGAGCATCAATCACACACTACACTTGACACAGACCAGATCACCCTTACTAAATGGGTTTACCCCATGAAACAATCTATGGAATGTGCATGATGTGTGTTGATTGAGGTAGAGCAGGGCTGGAGGGAGAGAGAGAGAGAGAGAGAGAGAGAGAGAGAGAGAGAGAGAGAGAGAGAGAGAGAGAGAGATAGAGACAGAGAGAGAGAGAGACAGAGAGAGAGAGAGAGAGAGAGAAAGAAAGAAAGAAAGAAAAACAGGCCTATAGATGGAATGCAAACAGTACAGAAATGTACCAAATATACCATTAATAGCCAAAAAATCCAACCCTCATTGACAACTTTTAGCCTTAATGTTCACTTACAGCAATGACAATGTACATTTAGCCACATAAACTGTATTTTTAACAAAAATATAAGCCTTCATTATGGGGAAACACTGAAGCAATACAAACACACCCTAAGAACAAAAAAGGAACATCACATTAGAAATCAACTGGATGGAATTGAGAAATCCATAGAATCAAACCCCTTCTGGGAGAATTTGAATACATTAAACAAACCACATTATGATGAACTGGCTATCCAAAATGGTGATATGTGGAGAAAATCATTTTGCAAACCGCACCAGCAATATAACAAAGAGTCCAGAACAACAAGATACACAAGTATCAAATTACAAATCCTTGACTCAGTGGTCAAAGACTATCAGAATCCTGTGGATACCCCAATTACAGAATTACAGAATTACAAGAATTATAGAAAAAATTATGCACTCTACAACCCAAAAAGGCCTGTGGTGCTGATGGTATTTTAATTAAATAATCAAATATACAGACCACAAACTCTAATTGGCTACACTCAAACTCTTCAACATTATCCTCACTGCAGGTATTTTCCACAATATTTGGAACCAAGGATTGATCAAACCAATCTATAAAAATGGAGACAAATTTGACCCAAATAAATACAGAGGAATTTGAATTAACAGCAACTTGGGTAAAATTCTCAGCAGTATCATAAATAGCAGACGACTTCATGTCGTTGATGAACACAAGGTCCTAAGGATGGGCTACAGCAACACCGAGATCATCTGCACAGGTTCTGTCAGACCTGGGCTCCGACAGTTAACCAAAAACCAAACAAATAGAATGATTTTCCAAAAGAGGTCCGGAAATAAGGATCACAGATGTACTGTACATAAATTGTACTATTTGGACAAAGTTCTATTAGAACACACCAAAAACTACACGTATCTAGGACTAAATATCAGCAACACAGGTAGCTTTCGCATGGCGGTGAACGAGCTTTGACAAAGCAAGAAGGGCATTCTATACCATTAAAATAAACATTAAAATTGAAATTCCAATTAAAATCTGGCTCAAAATGTTTCTATCACTCATACAAGCAGTTGTTCTATATGGCAGATAAGTATGGATAAAACAAGAGAAGAGTCCCCTCAACCAGCTGATTCTGAGGCTCAGTTCACTAACCCAAACCAACCCCATGGAGCCTCAGGAAAGCACTCAGAAAATTTGGCCAAATAATCCAAAGCAAAAAGAAAAAAATGTAATCTATTGGCAAGTAAGTTAACTTCAATGCTATTTGGCTGTAAACAGACAGTACATGGTGGCAGACTATCTGACCACTGTGACTGATAGAAAACTGAGGAAAACACTGACTAGGTCCAGACTCAGTGAGGACAGTCTGGCTATAGAGACCAGTCGTCATAGGCAAACCAGGCTGCCCAGAGAGGACAGTCTGGCTACAGAGATAGGTCGTCACAGACAAACCAGGCTGCCCAGAGAGGACAGTCTGGCTACAGAGATAGGTCGTCACAGACAAACCTGGCTGCCCAGAGAGGACAGTCTGGCTACAGAGATAGGTCGTCACAGACAAACCTGGCTGCCCAGAGAGGACAGTCTGGCCATAGAGATAGGTCGTCACAGACAAACCAGGCTGCCCAGAGAGGACAGTCTGGCCATAGAGATAGGTCGTCACAGACAAACCTGGCTGCCCAGAGAGGACAGTCTGGCCATAGAGATAGGTCGTCACAGACAAACCAGGCTGCCCAGAGAGGACAGTCTGGCCATAGAGATAGGTCGTCACAGACAAACCTGGCTGCCCAGAGAGGACAGTCTGGCCATAGAGATAGGTCGTCACAGACAAACCTGGCTGCCCAGAGAGGACAGTCTGGCCATAGAGATAGGTCGTCACAGACAAACCTGGCTGCCCAGAGAGGACAGTCTGGCCATAGAGATAGGTCGTCACAGACAAACCAGGCTGCCCAGAGAGGACAGTCTGGCCATAGAGATAGGTCGTCACAGACAAACCAGGCTGCCCAGAGAGGACAGTCTGGCCATAGAGACCGGGTCATCTCTGACAAACCAGGCTGCCCAGAGAGGACAGTCTGGCCATAGAGTCCAGGTCATCAGACAAACCAGGCTGCCCAGAGAGGACAGTCTGGCCATAGAGTCCAGGTCATCAGACAAACCAGGCTGCCCAGAGAGGACAGTCTGGCCATAGAGTCCAGGTCATCAGACAAACCAGGCTGCCCAGAGAGGACAGTCTGGCCATAGAGTCCAGGTCATCAGACAAACCAGGCTGCCCAGAGAGGACAGTCTGGCCATAGAGTCCAGGTCATCAGACAAACCAGGCTGCCCAGAGAGGACAGTCTGGCCATAGAGTCCAGGTCATCAGACAAACCAGGCTTCCCAGAGAGGACAGGCTGTGCTCACTCTGCTCCAGGGAGAGGTAGAGACAGAGCTGCATTCACTATTACACTGTGACAAATACTCAGACATAAGAGAATCTTTCTTTCCCAAAGTTGTCATTCAGTACAAAGAATGTGAAACTATAAAAAGAAATGTGTCCTCCTGCCACAATATCTGTCCTCCTGCCACAATATCTGTCCTCCTGCCACAATATGTGTCCTCCTGCCACAGCCAGTGAAAAGTGCAATGTAAGGTCAATAATATTTCCCATTTACTTTTGTTTTGTGTTTCATACCATGTCATGTGTCTTCTCAGGCATGTTGATACTGGTCTACTGTTCTGCTTTAATGTATTATTATTCTCATTAATATTGTTGTATTAGTTGCTGTTAATGGTAATCACATTTCCACTACTACTAAACTCAGCAAAAAAAGAAACGTCCTCTCACTGTCAACTACGTTTCTTTTCAGCAAACTTAACGTGTAAATATTTGTATGAACATAACAAGATTCAACATTCAACATAAACTGAACAAGTTCCGCAGACATGTGACTAACAGAAATGGAATAATGTCAGTATCTGGTGTGGCCACCAGCTGCATTAAGTTCTGCAGTGCATCTCCTCCTCATGGACTGCACCAGATTTGCCAGTTCTTGCTGTGAGATGTTACCTCACTCTTCCACCAAGGCACCTGCAAGTTCCCGGACATTTCTGGGGGGAATGGCCTTAGCCCTCACCCTCCGATCCAACAGGTCCCAGACGTGCTCAATGAGATTGAGATCTCGTCGCTGGCCATGCCAGAACACTGACATTTCTGTCTTGCAGGAAATCACGCACAGAACGAGCAGTTTGGCTGGTGGCATTGTCATGCTGGAGCGTCATGTCAGGATGAGCCTGCAGGAAGGGTAGCCTTCCCTGTAGCTCAGTTGGTAGAGCATGGTGTTTGCAACACCAGGGTTGTGGGTTCAATTCCCATGGTGGGCCAGCACAGGAAAAAAAAAAAAAATGTATGAAATTGTATGAAATGTATGCATTCAGTACTGTAAGTCGCTCTGGATAAGAGCGTCTGCTAAATGACTAAAAATGTAAAATGTATCACATGAGTGAGGAGGATGTCTTCCTGTAACGCACAGTGTTGAGATTGCCTGCAATGACAACAACCTCAGTCCGATGATGCTGTGACACACCACCCCAGACCATGACGGACCCTCCACCTCCAAATCAATTCCACTCCAGAGTACAGGCCTCAGTGTAACACTCATTCCTTCAACGATAAATGCAAATCCAACAATCACCCCCTGGTGAGACAAAACTGTGACTCATCAGTGAAGAGCACTTTTTACCAGTCCTGTCTGGTCCAGCGATGGTGGGTTTGTGCCCATAGGCGACGGTGATGTCTGGTGAGGACCTGCCTTACAACAGGCCTACAAGCCCTCAGTCCATCCTCTCTCAGCCTATTGCGGACAGTCTGAGCACTGATGGATGGATTGTGCGTTCCTGGTCTTAACTCGGGCAGTTGTTGTTGCCATCCTGTACCTGTCCCGTGGGTGTGATGTTCTGATGTACCGATCCTGTGCAGGTGTTGTTACACATGGTCTGCCACTGCGAGGATGATCAGCTGTCCATCCTGTCTCCCTGTGGCGCTGTCTTAGGCGTGTCACAGTACGGACATTGCAATTTATTGCCCTGGCCACATCTGCATCCTCATGACTCCTTGCAGGCATGCCGAAGGCACGTTCACGCAGATGAGCAGGGACCCTGGGCATCTTTCTTTCGGTGTTTTCAGAGTCAGTAGAAAGGCCTCTTTAGTGTCCTAAGTTTTCATAACTGAGACCTAATTGCCTACCGTCTGTAAGCTGTTAGTGTCTTAACGACCGTTCCACAAGTGCATGTTCATTAATTGTTTATGGTTCATTGACAAGCATGGGAAAACAGTGTTTAAAACCTTTTACAATGAAGATCTGTGAAGTTATTTGAATTTTTACGAATATCTTTGGAAGACAGGGTCCTGAAAAAGGGACATTTCTTTTTTTGCTGAGTTTAGTATTATTTCTGCCTTGTTCCTGTTGGTCCCACCATTGTAGTTGTATGTGTACTTTGATAATGTAAGTAATTGAACTTGTCAAACAAGTCTACTGAATTGAATTGCGAGAGAGAGAGAGAGGGCGAGATAGGGAGAGGGTGAGATTGAGTGAGTGAGTGAGTGAGTGTACAAAAAAAAATGCAGGAAATGAAATGTATGCATTCACTACTGTAAGTCGCTCTGGATAAGAGCGTCTGCTAAATGACTAAAATGTAAATGTAAATGTGAGTGAGTGAGTGAGTGAGTGAGTGAGTGAGTGAGTGAGTGAGTGAGTGAGTGAGTGAGTGAGTGAGTGAGTGAGAGAGTGAGAGAGAAAGATCGGACAGAGTGACAGAGAGAGAGAGAGAGGAAGAGAGAGAGATGATCTGGTTGCTTCTGTTCCCAACCAAGGAGGGCCTACAGCAGCACCTAGATCTTCTGCACAGATTAATCTCAGTAAGACAAAAATAATGGTGTTCCAAAAAAGGTCCAGTTGCCAGGACCACAAATACAATTCCATCTAAACACCGTTTCCCTAGAGCATACTATACATACCTTGGCCTAAACATCAGCGCCACAGGTAAACATCTACAAAGCTGTGAACGATCTGAGAAACAAGGCAAGAAGGGCATTCTATGCCATCAAAAGGGACAGAACATTTGATATACCAATTAGGATCGTAGCTAAAAATACTTGAATCAGTTATAGAACCCATTGCCCTTTATGGTTGTGAGGTTGGGGGTCCGCTCACCAACCAAGAATTCACAAAATAGGACAAACACCCAATTGAGACTCTACAAATACAATCCTCTGTGTACAACTTAAAACACCAAATAATGCAAGCAGAGCAGAATTAGGCCGATACACACTAATTATCAAAATCCAGAAAAGAATTCTACAACTAACCTACTAAATTAAATTCTACAACTACCTAAAAGGAAGCGATTCCCAAACCTCCATAACAAAGCCAATCACCTACAGAGAGATGAACCTGGAGAAGAGTCCCTAAGCAGGACAGCAACACAATTAGACCCTGACTAATCATGAGATTTCAAAAAGATAATTGTTTGACACATTGAAAATTAAAAAAAAAAAACAGAGCAAACTAGAATGCTATTTGGCCCTAAACAGAGAGTACACAGTGGCAGAATACCTGACCCAACTTAAGGAAAGCTTTGGCTATATATAGACTCAGTGAGCATAGTCTTGCTATTGAGAAAAGCCGTCAAAGGCAGACCTGGCTCTCAGAGAAGACAGGCTATGTTCACACTGCCCACAAAATGAGGTGGAAACTGAAGCTGCACTTCCTAACCTCCTGCCAAATGTATGACCATATTAGAGACACATATTCCCTCAGATTACACAGACCCACAAAGAATTCGAAAACAAATCAATTTTGATAAACTCACATATATATTGGGTGAAAGTATCGCAGTTTGTAATCACAGCAGCAAGATTTGTGACCTGCTGCTACAAGATAAGGGCAACCAGTGAAGAACAAACCATTATAAATACAACCCATATTTATGTTTATTTCACTTTTGTATATTATCTACTTCACTTGCTTTGCAATGTTAACATATGTTTCCCATGCCAATAAAGCCCCTTGAATTGAAATTGAAGAGCGAGAGAGACAGACAGAGAGAGAGAGAGAGAGAACGTGTGGGGAAAGAGAGAGAGAGAGAGAGAGAGAAAGTGTGGGAAAGAGAGAGAGAGAGACAGACAGAGAGAGCGAGACAGAGAAAGTGTGGGGAAAGAGAGAGACAGAGAAAGTGTGGGGAAAGAGAGAGAGAGAGAGAGAAAGTGTGGGGAAAGAGAGAGAGAGAGACAGAGAAAGTGTGGGGAAAGAGAGAGAGAGAGACAGAGAAAGTGTGGGAAAGAGAGAGAGAGACGAAGAAGTGTGGGGAAGAGAGAGAGAGAGAAAGTTGGGGAAGAGAGAGAGGAGCAGAGAAAGTGTGGGGAAAGAGAGAGAGAGAGAGACAGAGAAAGTGTGGGAAAGAGAGAGAGAGAGACAGAGAAAGTGTGGGGAAAGAGAGAGAGAGACAGAGAAAGTGTGGGGAAAGAGAGATAGAGAAGAAGTGTGGGAAGAGAGAGACAGAGAAAGTTGGGAAAGAGAGACAGAAGTGTGGGGAAAGAGATAGAGAGAGACAAAAATGTGGGGAAAGAGAGAGAGACAGAGAAATGTGGGAAAGAGAGAGAGAGAGAGACAGAGAAAGTGTGGGGAAAGAGAGAGAGAGACAGAGAAAGAGTGGGGAAAGAGAGAGAGAGAGAGACAGAGAAAGTGTGGGGAAAGAGAGAGAGAGACAGAGAAAGTGTGGGAAAGAGAGAGAGAGAGACAGAGAAAGTGTGGGGAAAGAGAGAGAGAGAGAAAGTGTGGGGAGAGAGAGAGAGAGACAGAGAAAGTGTGGGGAAAGAGAGAGAGAGACAGAGAAGTGTGGGGAAAGAGAAGAGAGACAGAGAAAGTGTGGGAAAGAGAGAGAGAGAGACGAGAAAGTGTGGGGAAAGAGAGACAGAGAGAGAGAATGTGGGGAAAGAGTGAGAGACAGAGAACGTGTGGAAAGAGAGAGAGAGAAGAACAGTAGTATTAATATGTTTGTGACTCACACACAGTGTCTGGTGCCAGTCTACAAACAGCAGTACTTTACACTGCGCAGGACTGCCATCTTCTGGACACAAATACTACAGGTGAGCACAAAAGTATGTGTGCGGTTTTCTTTTTGTGGGTGCGTGTGTGACTGTAATGTGAGGACTGATTCATATGTAAACTTAGTGGGGTTGTAATGTGATCATTCTCCTATGGTTTTAAAACGACAAAATGATGTCCCTCTCTTTCTCTGTCTCTCTCCTTCAATGTCTCTATCTCTCTCTGTCTCTCCCTTTCTCCCTTTCTCTCTCTCTCACTCTCTCTGTCTCTCTCTTTCTCACTCTGACCGATTTATTTGGCATCAGAAAGCAAAGGGGCTCAAGTGTCCCCCCACAGTCCTTAATGAGTCAGTGTCTCTGGTTGTAGGGTCAGGGTTAGTGTTCGTAACTTGGTGGGTCAGAGGAAACGTTCCAGATTAGGGTTAGTGTTCAGTAACTTGGTGGGTCAGAGGAAACGTTCACAGATTTAGGTTAGTGTTTGGTAACTTGGTGGGTCAGAGGAAACGTTCACAGATTCAGGGTTAGTGTTAGTAACTTGGTGGGTCAGAGGAAACGTTCACAGATTTAGGGTTAGTGTTAGTAACTTGGTGGGTCAGAGGAAAACTTCACAGATTTAGGGTTAGTGTTAGTAACTTGGTGGGTCAGAGGAAGCGTTCACAGATTTAGGGTTAGTGTTCGTACTTGGTGGTCAGAGGAAACGTTCACAGATTTAGGGTTTAGGTTAGTAACTGGGTGGGTCAGAAGAAATGTTCACAGATTTAGGGTTGTGTTAGTAACTTGGTGGGGTCAGAGGAAACGTTCACAGATTTAGGGTTAGTGTTTAGTAACTTGGTGGTCAGAGGAAACGTTCACAGATTTAGGGTTAGTGTTAGTAACTTGGTGGGTCAGAGGAAACGTTCACAGATTTAGGGTTAGTGTTCGTAACTTGGTGGTCAGAGGAAACGTTCACAGATTTAGGGTTAGTGTTAGTAACTTGGTGGGTCAGAGGAAACGTTCACAGATTTAGGGTTAGTGTTCGTAACTTGGTGGGTCAGAGGAAACGTTCACAGATTTAGGGTTAGTGTTCGTAACTTGGTGGGTCAGAGGAAACGTTCACAGATTTAGGGTTAGTGTTAGTAACTTGGTGGGTCAGAGGAAACGTTCACAGATTTAGGGTTAGTGTTAGTAACTTGGTGGGTCAGAAGAAATGTTCACAGATTTAGGGTTAGTGTTAGTAACTTGGTGGGTCAGAGGAAACGTTCACAGATTTAGGGTTAGTGTTAGTAACTTGGTGGGTCAGAGAATGTTCACAGATTTAGGGTTAGTGTTAGTAACTTGGTGGGTCAGAGGAACGTTCACAGATTTAGGGTATAGTGTTCGTAACTTGGTGGGTCAGAGGAAACGTTCACAGATTAGGGTTAGTGTTCGTAACTTGGTGGGTCAGAGGAAACGTTCACAGATGTAGGGTTAGTGTAGTAACTTGGTGGGTCAGAAGAAATGTTCACAGATTTAGGGTTAGTGTTAGTAACTTGGTGGGTCAGAGGAAACGTTCACAGATTTAGGGGTTAGTGTTAGTAACTTGGTGGGTCGAGAAGAAATGTTCACAGATTTAGGGTTAGTGTTAGTAACTTGGTGGGTCAGAGGAAACGTTCACAGATTTAGGGTTAGTGTTAGTAACTTGGTGTGTCAGAGGAAACGTTCACAGATTTAGGGTTAGTGTTCGTAACTTGGTGGGTCAGAGGAAACGTTCACAGATTTAGGGTTAGTGTTAGTAACTTGGTGGGTCAGAGGAAACGTTCACAGATTTAAGGTTAGTGGTTAGTAACCCTGAACAAGCAAACACCAACACACTGTTGGTCCAGTTGCCATGGCTACTTCTCACAACGATGGCTACCTCTCACAGCTGAGTAACACGAAGAGTGATAACTCACCTTTTCACGAGGCTCTTTCTGTCCTGTGTCCATCTGTACTTCCATCCGTCCATCTGTTCATCTATCCGCTGTTCAGACCGTCACTCCATCTGTCCGTCTTCCTGCCTGTCCATCCATCCATCTACCCGCCCGTCTGTCTGTCAACTAATCTCTCTGCAGGAACATCAATATACCACAGTATGATGACAGGCCTATAGTGGTGTTATCATGCACACGCACTGTTGAGGTCCCTTATAACAGGGTTACATTAAAGTGTTGTACACTATGGGTCAGGACCACAAAGGTAATAACATGCTTTAGTTGTAGTCACAAAGGTAATAACATGATTTAGTTGTAGTCATAAAGGTAATAACATGCTTTAGTTGTAGTCATAAGGTAATAACATGATTTAGTTGTAGTCATAAAGGTAATAACATGCTTTAGTTGTAGTCATAAAGGTAATAACATGCTTTAGTTGTAGTCATAAAGGTAATAACATGATTTAGTTGTAGTCATAAAGGTAATAACATGATTTAGTTGTAGTCATAAAGGTAATACATGCTTTAGTTGTAGTCATAAAGGTAATAACATGATTTAGTTGTAGTCATAACGATAATAACATGATTTAGTTGTAGTCATAAAGGTAATAACATGCTTTAGTTGTAGTCATAAAGGTAATAACATGCTTTAGTTGTAGTCATAAAGGTAATAACATGCTTTAGTTGTAGTCATAAAGGTAATAACATGATTTAGTTGTAGTCATAAAGGTAATAACATGATTTAGTTGTAGTCATAACGATAATAACATGATTTAGTTGTAGTCATAAAGGTAATAACATGATTTAGTTGTAGTCATAAAGGTAATAACATGATTTAGTTGTAGTCATAAAGGTAATAACATGCTTTAGTTGTAGTCATAAAGGTAATAACATGCTTTAGTTGTAGTCATAAAGGTAATAATGCTTTAGTTGTAGTCATAAGGTAATAACATGATTTAGTTGTAGTCATAAAGGTAATAACATGATTTAGTTGTAGTCATAACGATAATAACATGATTTAGTTGTAGTCATAAAGGTAATAACATGATTTAGTTGTAGTCATAAAGGTAATAACATGCTTTAGTTGTAGTCATAAAGGTAAGAAGGTCGTTGTTTGACCACGGCTACTTACTGTTGCTCAGTAACGTCACACTCACTGTCTGTCTGCACAATACACATACACAAACGTGCGCACACACACACACACACACACACACACACACAGGTTGTTTAGTCTGCATCTTCTAAATCCTGTCTGAGCTGGGTAACGTCACTGTAGTTAAACAGAGGATGCCTTGGGCTTCCTCCACCACTGCCCAGTCACTGTAGTTAAACACAGAGGAGATGCCTTGGGCTTCCTCCACCACTGCCCAGTCACTGTAGTTAAACACAGGAGATGCCTTGGGCTTCCTCCACCACTGCCCAGTCACTGTAGTTAAACACAGAGGAGATGCCTTGGGCTTCCTCCACCACTGCCCAGTCACTGTAGTTAAACACAGAGGAGATGCCTTGGGCTTCCTCCACCACTGCCCAGTCACTGTAGTTAAACACAGAGGAGATGCCTTGGGCTTCCTCCACCACTGCCCAGTCACTGTAGTTAAACACAGAGGAGATGCCTTGGGCTTCCTCCACCACTGCCCAGTCACTGTAGTTAAACACAGAGGAGATGCCTTGGGCTTCCTCCACCACTGCCCAGTCACTGTAAACCACTGTGTCAGGTAATGTCTGATTATAATGCATCTAAACAGGACATACACACACACTCACACACACACAAGCATAGGACACACACACAAGCATAGGACATGCATTGACATACACACACACAGGACACACACATACACAAGACATTCACACAGGATTTGATTTGAGTTGTCACACGCAAACAGACAGAGCAGGACAGACAGTCTAAAACAATCCCTTTCACTCTTCTCCCAGGCTGTAACTCACAACTTTCAGAATCGTTACATAATATCACAGAGCACCTTCAATACTAATGACCTAGAAAAGTCCAGGCACTTTCTGGATCTAAGGGACAGTACTTCTGAGAAAGTTCTAAGGAAAACACACCACACAAGCTAAACCAATCTGGGCCCGGTTTCCCAAAACTACCTTAAGGCTAAGTTCATCGTTAGAACTTAGCCTTAAGAACAATGGTTCTAATGATGAACATAGCCTTAAGGTAGTTTTGGGAAACCGGCCCAGATTGGTATAGCCTGAACACCAATGTACACACACACACACCACACACACACACACACACACACACACACACACACACCCACACACACACACCACACACACCACACACACACACCACGATCGCACTGCCTGTGCATGCATGCATACACATATTCAGGTGCACACTATGCAGTGCACCTGAATATGTGGTGTAAAGTACTTAAGTAAAAATACTTTAAAGTACTACTTAAGTAGTTTTTTGGGGGTATCTGTACTTTACTTAATTAACTATTTATATGTTTGACAGCTTTTACTTTTACTTCACTACATTCCTAAAGAAAATATTGTACTTTTTACTCCATACATTTTCCCTGACAACCCAAAGTACTCGTTACATTTTGAATCATTAGCAGGACAGGAAAATTGTGAAATTCACACTTATCAACAGAACACGTGGTTATCCCTACTGCCTATGGTCTGGCGGACTCACTAAACACAAATGCATTTTCTGTAAATAGTGTTGGAGTGTGCCCCTGGCTATCAGTACATTTTAAAAACAAGAAAATTGTGCCTTCTGCTTTGCTAAATATAAGGAATTGAAATGATTTATACTTTTACTTTTGATACTTAAGTATATTTTAGCATTACATTACTCTTGATACTTTACATTTAAAACCAAATACTTTTAGACTTTTACTCAAGTAGTATTTTACTTGAATCATTTTCTATTAAGGTATCTATACTTTTCCTCAAGTATGACAATTGGGTACTTTTTCTACCACTGGCATGAACACACACATTTAGGTGCACGCTATGCATGAACACACACATTTAGGTGCACGCTATGCATGAACACACACATTTAGGTGCACGCTATGCATGAACACACACATTTAGGTGCACGCTATGCATGAACACACACATTTAGGTGCACGCTATGCATGAACACACACATTTAGGTGCACGCTATGCATGAACACACACATTTAGGTGCACGCTATGCATGAACACACGAAAAAACAAACAGCAGGGCTTGACGTTCACTTTTTATTTTATTTTTATGTTACTTGTCCAAAAGCTCAAGTCCTCTGTCCCACCAAAATAAATGGTCTGTAACACTAGGGCCAAAAAGGTGACGGAAAATTGGATGTATGATGCAAAGAACCATTACAAAAAATATATATATCATTATATATGGGTCAGCAGGTTAGAGCATTGGGCCAGTAACCGAAAGGTTGCTAGATCGAATCCCCAAACTGACAAGGTCAAAATCTGACGTTCTGCCCCTGAACAAGGCAGTTAACCCACTGTTCCTAGGCAGTCATAGTGAATAAGAATATGTTCTTAACTGACTTGCCTAGTTAAATAAAACATTTAAATAATAATGATAATTATTACCATGGTAGCCAGAGAACGGTAGAGAATCTAGGCTACCCTCTGCATATTGGCTTCTTCCCATTAAAGCCTAAAAATAAAACACTGCCCCTTTAAGACATAAAGCTCTTTTCCTGACTCAATTTTCAAAAATACTTGGTTTGCTCTGGGCTCGTACACATTTTGACAGATGGAATTTCATGACTTCTCCATGACTTTTGACCAAAATTCCAGGTCTCTACAGTCAGGTTTCATGGGAGATAGATTGACATCATGGGAGCTATTTTGTCAGTTAGGCTATTCTAAGAATTATTTTTATGAATTACATGGCTGATATTGTATTGAGGGAATCCCAGCTTTCCAAAGGTGTGAGATTTATTTCTCAACTCCCAATGTTGAGTTCTTGAGAGATGATTTACAACCGGATATGACTCATTGGTTTATTAATGCACCAGTTCATCAACGAGTGTCGGTGTTACGAAACCAATAACTAGCCTTCGGATATTGTTCCACTCACTTTGTCTAGAGGTCCTAGGCCTAGTGACATGGTCTGTAATCTGAATGAACGTGTGCATTTATGTGAGAAATCAGCGTGTGCGCCTAAGTATTGAATGTACCTGTGCCCAGGGGACAGCAACTTACCAAGTTCAGGGCCAGCTCCGTCTTGGCCTCTTGGTCGTCCAATCAGATTATTACTGTTTGTAAACTGAGACACTGACTCACTATCACCTTAATTGGCAGCACCTGATGTGCTAATCAACCAGACTCAGCAGCTGGACAAGGTTGCTGCTGCCCCCTGGGGGATGGAGTGTGTCTGTCTATGTCCTAAAACTAACCTTGCCCCATATTATAACTGTCGGCCATTTGAGGTTATTCACAAGTTCTGGTGGATAGGTTTTATGTCATAGGACGTGCCAATGACATTAATACATGCAATTGCAAAATAGTTAACTACCCGAGATAACTAGACTGGCTACACAATATGTTTTGAATTGGCTATCTACAGTAGTTAGTCTGTTTTACAAGCTACCTGCTGCTTCAATGTCTCTATCTCTCGTAGGGCAAAGGGCCCCTCACACTGGTACATCATCTACACAGCAGGACTTTCCATGACCATATGAACCCTGTTAGCTGACCAAAATGAGCTAGAACTTGGCAACTAACTAACTTAATAATAACCAGTAATATCAACAAATGTGAACATGCGGCTACAAGTGTCTCTGTGCTTTGATCTCAAAAGCGCATCTCGTGATGCCCTCTGTAGAGGTTAGGAGAACAGTGTGCAACACATCGCTCTCGGAGGACACTGAACCAATTCTGATCGGAGTAATTGTTTGATATTGTGATTGTGGGTGATGTCTATTCGGACAACTTAAATCTACATTCTGCTTATTTTATTTTACTTGTCCCAGACAAGTGTTAGTGTAGAGAGCCCTGCACACATGGGGCATATGCACGGGCACATGATGCAACACACATGGGGCATATGCACGGGCACATGATGCAGACACACATGGGGCATATGCATGGGCACACGATGCAGACACACATGGGGCATATGCACGGGCACATGATGCAGACACACACATGGGCATATGCACGGGCACATGATGCAGACACACATGGGGCATATGCATGGGCACACGATGCAGACACACATGGGGCATATGCACGGGCACAAATGCAGACACACATGGGGCATATGCACGGGCACACGATGCAGACACACATGGGGCATATGCACGGGCACACGATGCAGACACACATGGGGCATATGCATGGGCACACGATGTAGACACACATGGGGCATATGCACGGGCACACGATGCAGACACACATGGGGCATATGCACGGGCACACGATGCAGACACACATGGGGCATATGCACGGGCACACGATCAGACACACATGGGGCATATGCATGGGCACACGATGTAGACACACATGGGGCATATGCACGGGCACACGATGCAGACACACATGGGGCATATGCACGGGCACACGATGCAGACACACATGGGGCATATGCACGGGCACATGATGCAGACACACATGGGGCATATGCACGGGCACACGATGCAGACACACATGGGGCATATGCACGGGCACACGATGCAGACACACATGGGGCATATGCACGGGCACACGATGCAGACACATGGGGCATATGGATGGGCACACGATGCAGACACACATGGGGCATATGCATGGGCACACGATGCAGACACGCATGGGGCATATGCATGGGCACACGATGCAGACACACATGGGGCATATGCACGGGCACACGATGCAGACACACATGGGGCATATGCACGGGCACACGATGCAGACACACACACACACACACCTCCATTCTCCTGTCATTTTGTTTTATTTTTTATCCTTTGTTTAACTAGGCAAGTAATGAACCAATTCGTTCTCTGGTCTCCATTTTTCCACACAGATAGATTTGGAGACTGCACCTCTGTGCCCTGATTATAGGTAGTGCACAATAAAGGGAATAGGGCACCATTTGCAATGCAGACAATTGTCTGTATAATACCCTGCAGTAAATCTAACTAGGTTTTCCTCTCTAGATCCCTGTTTGAGTTGGCTCCACTAAGTCACATATAATCTCATGATTAATGGCACGCAGCGCATTGAATGGAAACAAAAATTGTAGTTCATTTGCGTCCTTGCAGGGAAATACGGGAATATTGCCCAGTGCTTTTATTCCAGACCTGGCTTCAAACACTATTTCAAATCATTTCAAATACTTTATCTGGGCTTGATTGAGCTTGCCTGACACCATAGAACCAATAGAGTAGTCACCAGAAGTGCAAACCCCTTGCATCTGTCACTCCAGTCCAGCAGACCAGAGAAAATAATATTTGAATCCAGTTCTGTTTGGTTCAGTTTGGGCCGAGATCATTCATTAGAAATGTATCTGATGATTTATGCTATATATACACTGGATGGTTCCCACACTGATTGTGTCCGCACTTATATATCGGGGTATCTGGACTGACGGAAAGCTATCTTCCAAAAAGAATATTGATGAGTTAGTTAAGAATTCAAATAGGCTTCCTTTAGAGGAGTAGGTTATGTCTTTTGTTTCAGTTGACATTCATTCGGGCTTTAGACTATGGTGATATCGTCTATATGAATGCAGCTGCCACTGTATTGAAGCCATTGGACGCAGTTTATCTTAGTGCACTATGCTTTATTACAGGCAATAGGTACAGTACACATCACAGCATTCTATCAAAAAGTAGTCTGGCCTTCTCTTAAATCTCATAGATCAATGCACTGCTCTCTTTTTGTTTATAAAGCCCTTTTGTGCAATCTTCCTCCATACCTTACTTCATTGTTAAATTACAGACATACAAGTCATCAGAACAGATCACAGGGATGGCTAACTCAAGAGATCTCTTCTCTCTCCTCTGAGTTAGATGGATCTGTCTCCTCTGAGTTAGATGGATCTGTCTCTGAGTTAGATGGATCTGTCTCCTCTGAGTTAGATGGATCTGTCTCTGAGTTAGATTAATCTGTCTCTGAGTTAGATGGATCTGTCTCTGAGTTAGATGGATCTGTCTCCTCTGAGTTAGATGGATCTGTCTCTGAGTTAGATGGGTCTGTCTCTGAGTTAGATGGATCTGTCTCCTCTGATTTAGATGGATCTGTCTCCTCTGAGTTAGATGGATCTGTCTCCTCTGAGTTAGATGGATCTGTCTCTGAGTTAGATGGATCTGTCTCCTCTGAGTTAGATGGATCTGTCTCCTCTGAGTTAGATAGATCTGTCTCCTCTGAGTTAGATGGATCTGTCTCCTCTGAGTTAGATAGATCTGTCTCCTCTGAGTTAGATAGATCTGTCTCCTCTGAGTTAGATGGATCTGTCTCCTCTGAGTTAGATGGATCTGACTCCTCTGAGTTAGATGGATCTGTCTCCTCTGAGTTAGATGGATCTGTTTCCTCTGAGTTAGATGGATCTGTCTCCTCTGAGTTAGATGGATCTGTCTCCTCTGAGTTAGATGGATCTCTCTCCTCTGAGTTAGATGGATCTGTCTCCTCTGAGTTAGATGGATCTGTCTCCTCTGAGTTAGATGGATCTGTCTCTGAGTTAGATGGATCTGTCTCCTCTGAGTTAGATGGATCTGTCTCCTCTGAGTTAGATGGATCTGTCTCTGAGTTAGATGGATCTGTCTCTGAGTTAGATGGATCTGTCTCCTCTGAGTTAGAAATCTGTCTCCTCTGAGTTAGATGGATCTGTCTCCTCTGAGTTAGATAGATCTGTCTCCTCTGAGTTAGATAGATCTGCCTCCTCTGAGTTAGATGGATCTGTCTCCTCTGAGTTAGATGGATCTGACTCCTCTGAGTTAGATGGATCTGCTCCTCTGAGTTAGATGGATCTGTCTCCTCTGAGTTAGAGTAATCTGTCTCCTCTGAGTTAGATGGATCTGTCTCCTCTGAGTTAGATGGATCTGTCTCCTCTGAGTTAGATGGATCTGTCTCCTCTGAGTTAGATGGATCTGTCTCCTCTGAGTTAGATGGATCTGTCTCCTCTGAGTTAGATGGATCTGTCTCCTCTGAGTTAGATAGATCTGTCTCCCCTGAGTTTAGATGGATCTATCTCCTCTGAGTTAGATGGATCTTTCCTCTGAGTTTAGATGGATTGTCTCCTCTGAGTTAGATGGATTTGTCTCCTCTGAGTTAGATTATCTGTCTCCTCTGAGTTAGATGGATCTGTCTCCTCTGAGTTAGATGGATCTGTCTCCGCTGAGTTAGAATGGATCTGTCTCCTCTGAGTTAGATGGATCTGTCTCCTCTGAGTTAGATGGATCTGTCTCCTCTGAGTTAGATGGATCTGCTGTCTCCTCTGAGTTAGATGGATTTGTCTCCTCTGAGTTAGATGGATCTGTCTCCTCCTGAGTTAGATGGATCTGTCTCCTCTGAGTTAGATGGATCTGTCTCCTCTGAGTTAGATAAATCTGCATTTAGCTTTTTTTGGAACTTGCTTGTGGAATGATCTCCACAACTCTCTAAGTTAGATGTTGGTGCCGCTAGGACAGTTCAGATGACTGGTGATGATTTTTTTTTACTGAGGAATTTGTTTGTTTTTCATGAATGCGTTTTGTAAGTTACTTATCTTAAATTGCTTGTAAATATTTTATGGTTTTTAATTAACTGTGGAATTTATATATTGTGAATGTGTATCATTGTGTGTAGGGTTCCCTCTGTAAAACAGGACTTGGTCTCAATGGGAATACCTTGTTTAAATACATTTAAATGAATGAAGGGCTGTATTTGACCTCTCGTTCCAAATATTTCTGTTTGTTGCAGAAAAAATATTCTCTGTTACAAACATACTCTAAATATTTTGTAATGGTACTGGTTTGTCCTGAGAAACTGATGAGAGCTGACTCAAGAAGTATTTGTGTTTGGTAAAGGTCTGGAGTTATGGGTGGAGGTAAAGGAATAGGGGTCTAGGCCTGGAGATAAAGCAATAGGGTTCTAGGTCTGGAGGTAAAGGAATAGGGTTCTAGGTCTGGAGGTAAAGGAATAGGGTTCTAGGGCTGGAGGTAAAGGAATAGGGTTCTAGGGCTGGAGGTAAAGGAATAGGGTTCTAGGTCTGGAGGTAAAGGAATAGGGTTCTAGGTCTGGAGGTGAAGGTCTGGAGGTAAAGGAATAGGGTTCTAGGTCTGGAGGTAAAGGTCTGGAGGTAAAGGAATAGGGTTCTAGGTCTGGAGGTAAGGTCTGGAGGTAAAGGGAATAGGGTTCTTGGTCTGGAGGTAAAGGTCTGGAAGTAAAGGAATAGGTTCTAGGTCTGGAGGTAAAGGTCTGGAGGTAAAGGAATAGGGTTCTTGGTCTGGAGGTAAAGGTCTGGAGGTAAAGGGAACAGGGTTCTGAGTATGCAAGATTAAACATGATAGTCAGCTTTTTCCAGTCAGTTTCCAACCAGGAGAACATCTATGTCTCCTAAGTGTTCAGATTTTAACCACCAGGGTTAACTTCCCCATCGTCCTGTTTAGAGTGCATTTAGTCATTAGAAATTGATGTGACTTCCAATGCCTTTTATTCAGGTCAGTGTAAGGAATGTCTGTTACCTTACCTACATTTCAGCATAACTGAACAGGACATTTGTTCAAGACATTTTTTTCAATCGTGTTGTGTTGTTGTTACTCGACTGTGTTGAGTTAATTTTTCGTTAACTCGCTGTCTGTCTGTCTGTCTGTCCTGTCTGTCTGTCTGTCTGTCTGTCTGTATGTTTGTCTGCCTGTCTATCTGTGCATGTGTATGCAGTGAACAAGGGCACATTCTTTCTCAAACAATGAACACATTTATCCTTTTAAAATAGCCTACAAGCCTGGATCTGTCATCTTTTGACACTCCCACAAATTATTACAGACTTGAAAAGAAAACATGACACATATTTAAGTCCCCAATTCCAAGTTATGTAATGTCTGTAGGTTTAACATACAGAGCGATCACTCCCGATTCAAGTCAAAAGGTGTGTTATTTTTGCAGGTCCCCAGAACGTCTAGAGACACAATATAAGCCTCAGTTCATGTTTAGGGTTGGGATACAAGCACTACATCCTCAGTCTGTTTAGGGTTGTGATACCAGCACTACATCCTCAGTCATGTTTAGGGTTGGGATACCAGCCTACATCCTCAGTCATGTTTACAGTAGGTGTTGGGGATACCAGCACTACATCCTCAGTCATGTTTTACAAGTCGGGTTGGGATACCAGCACTACATCCTCAGTCATGTGTAGGGTTGGGATACCAGCACTACATCCTCAGTCATGTTTACAGTAGGGTTGGGATACCAGCACTACATCCTCGTCATGTTTAGGGTTGGGATACCAGCACTACATCCTCAGTCATGTTTAGGGTTGGGATACCAGCACTACATCCTCAGTTCATGTTTTAGGGTTGGGATACCAGCACTACATCCTCAGTCAATGTTTAGGGTTGGGATACCAGCACTACAATCCCTCAGTCATGTTTAGGGTTGGGATACCAGCACTACATACTCAGCTCATGTTAGGCTGGATGGATACCAGCACTACATACTCAGTCAGGTTTAGGGCTGGGATGGATACCAGCACTACATACTCAGTCATGTTTTAGGGTTGGGAATACCAGCACTACATACTCAGTCATGTTTAGGGCTGGATGGATACCAGCACTACATACTCAGTCATGTTTAGGGCTGGGATGGATACCAGCACTACATACTTCAGATCAGACAGCAAATGCGTTAATCTTTTGAATAGCTGTAGCCTACAATAGCTTCCTTATGTTGTAGACTATTGCATAAAAGGACTACGTTAGTTTTATGTCTCTGTAGAACTTTGGTCCTACCCAAGGAATATGAAGACACTCATTAGTTAGCTTCATTAGTTAGCCTCGTTAGTTAGCCTCATTAGTTAGCCTCATTGGTTAGCCTCATTGGTTAGCCTCGTTATTTAGCCTCATTGGTTAGCCTCAGAAGTTAGACTCATTATTTAGCCTCATTATTTAGCCTCATTGTTAGTCTCAGAAGTTAGCCTCAGAAGTTAGCCTCAGAAGTTAGCCTCAGAAGTTAGACTCATTATTTAGCCTCATTATTTAGCCTCATTGTTAGTCTCAGAAGTTAGCCTCAGAAGTTAGCCTCAGAAGTTAGCCTCAGAAGTTAGACCTCATTATTTAGCCTCATTATTTAGCCTCATTGGTTAGTCTCAGAAGTTAGCCTCAGAAGTTAGCCTCAGAAGTTAGCCTCAGAAGTTAGACTCATTATTTAGACTCATTATTTAGCCTCATTGGTTAGCCTCAGAAGTTAGCCTCAGAAGTTAGCCTCAAAGTTAGCCTCAGAAGTTAGCCTCAGAAGCCTCAGAATAGCCTCAGAAGTTAGCTATCTTTGACTCTGTGTTTTCAACATCTATCCCATTTTTTTATTGATGGTCTGGGACTTCATGTCAGACCTTGAGTCCCAGGTGGATACATAGGCTTTGTGTGTGGTCCCATGATTTTAGTAATTAGACCAGAGTCACAAGGATAGGCTTAAAGTTGGGAAATAGGTGTGTGCCGATTGCAGACAATCCGGTTTTGCAAGATTTAGGAACCCATTGTCATTCAATACTTCCATGACATGACATACATGTCACCCACCACAGTTCCTTCTCAGAAAGTCCAATGGTTCCCACACAGGAAGCTATGTTACTTTTTATTGCACCAATGAAACAAAATAACCTACACAATAGTATGATAAACTAAAGTACAAGGGATGCTGGTACTCAGTGTATATAGCCATGATATTGTTACTCGTTATTGTTATTTGTTGGGTATCAATGTGTATCTCTCAGTACCATCGACTGGGAGATTACATACCAGGAGAGTCCTTCAAACCAGAGGTCCAGACAGATCTATAATTGTGGGCATCACTGGGTTGATGAATGATCCAGAACTGGGTTGATGAATGATCCAGAACTGGGTTGATGAATGATCCAGAACATGGGTTGATGAATGATCCAGAACTGGGTTGATGAATGATCCAACTGGGTTGTCCAAATTAAAGTGAACTTAAATAACCAGATAAATAGAGATACAGCATCATCCAAAACCTTGAGGCTCTGGATGCTATTGGACAGGTTCGTCTTGAGGCTCGGATGCTATTGGAACAGGTTCGTCTTGAGGCTCTGGATGCTATTGGACAGGTTTGTCTTGAGGCTCTGGATGCTATTGGACAGGTTCGCCGTGAGGCTCTGGATGCTATTGGAAAGGTTCGTCTTGAGGCTCTGGATGCTATTGGACAGGTTCGTCTTGAGGCTCTGGATGCTATTGGACAGGTTCGCCGTGAGGCGCTGGATGCTATTGGACAGGTTCGTCTTGAGGCTCTGGATGCTATTGGACAGGTTCGTCTTGAGGCTCTGGATGCTATTGGACAGGTTCGTCTTGAGGCTCTGGATGCTATTGGAACAGTTCTCTGTGAGGCTCTGGATGCTATTGGACAGGTTCGTCTTGAGGCTCTGGATGCTATTGGACAGGTTTGTCTTGAGGCTCTGGATGCTATTGGACAGGTTGTCTTGAGGCTCTGGATGCTATTGGACAGGTTCGTCTTGAGGCTCTGGATGCTATTGGACAGGTTCGTCTTGAGGCGCTGGATGCTATTGACAGGTTCGTCTTGAGGCTCTGGATGCTATTGGACAGGTTCGTCTTGAGGCTCTGGATGCTATTGGACAGGTTCGTCTTGAGGCTCTGGATGCTATTGGACAAGGTTCGTCTTGAGGCTCTGGATGCTATTAGACAGGTTCGCCGTGAGGCTCTGGATGCTATTGGATAGGTGTCGTCTTGAGGCTCTGGATGCTATTGGACAGGTTCGTCTTGAGGCTCCTGGATGCTATTGGACGGTTTTGTCTTGAGGCTCTGGATGCTATTGGAGGTTCGTCTTGAGGCTCTCGATGCTATTGGACAGGTTTGTCTTGAGGCTCTGGATGCTATTGGACAGGTTCGTCTTGAGGCTCTGGATGCTATTGGACAGGTTTGTCTTGAGGCTCTGGATGCTATTGGACAGGTTTGTCTTGAGGCTCTGGATGCTATTGGACAGGTTCGTCTTGAGGCTCGGATGCTATTGGACAGGTTCGTCTTGAGGCTCTGGATGCTATTGGACAGGTTCGTCTTGAGGCTCTGGATGCTATTGGACAGGTTCGTCTTGAGGCTCTGGATGCTATTGCACAGACTCATCTTGCTCTTCAGAAGCCCAAGAACGATGAAGCCTTCCAGCCTGAAAGAGAAGACAGCTCTTGGCTAAAAAGAGGGAAAAAGGCTGATTTTAACTTAGTAGGGGGTCCTGTATATTTATTTGGATTGCCCTCAGCACTTCTGGCATGTTTTTGAAGTTTGGCTGACTCTGAGACAGATAATATTCACATATCTTTCCTGAAAATCCCCTCTTCGCTCATCAGTATAGTTAGTCACAGAGGAATATACAAGAAGGCTTGGCAATGCCCATCATTGTAGACGTCTAAATTAAAGTAGACTGCTAGTGCTATTCAGAGACTGTTGGTGATCTAAATTCCAGTTCAATAATGATTATGACCATAGTTCTCAACAAATTTTTATTTACAATGACGGCCTACCAAAAGGCAAAAGGCCTCCTGCGGGACAGGGGCTGGGATAAAAAAAAATTTATAATACACACTGCTCAAAAAATAAAGGGAACACTAAAATAACACATCCTAGATCTGAATGAATGAAATAATCTTATTAAATACTTTTTTCTTTACATAGTTGAAAGTGCTGACAACAAATCACACAAAAATAATCATGGAAATCCAATTTATCAACCCATGGAGGTCTGGATTTGGAGTCACACTCAAAATTAAAGTGGAAAACCACACTACAGGCTGATCCAACTTTGATGTAATGTCCTTAAAACAAGTCAAATGAGGCTCAGTAGTGTGTGTGGCCTCCAAGTGCCTGTATGACCTCCCTACAATGCCTGTACATGCTCCTGATGAGGTGGCGGATGGTCTCCTGAGGGATCTCCTCCCAGACCTGGACTAAAGCATCCGCCAACTCCTGGACAGTCTGTGGTGCAACGTGGCGTTGGTAGATGGAGCGAAACATGATGTCCCAGATGTGCTCAATTGGATTCAGATCTGGGGAACGGGCGGGCCAGACCATAGCATCAATGCCTCCCTCTTGCAGGAACTGCTGACACACTCCAGCCACATGAGGTCTAGCATTGTCATGCATTGAGGAACCCAGGGCCACCACACCAGCATATGGTCTCACAAGGTGTCTGAGGATCTCATCTCGGTACCTAATGGCAGTCAGGCTACCTCTGGCGAGCACATGGAGGCTGTGCGGCCCCCCAGAGAAATGCCACCCACACCATGACTGACCCACCCGCCAACCGGTCATGCTGGAGTTTGCAGCCAGCAGAACGTTCTCCACGGCGTCTCCAGACTCGTCACGTCTGTCACATGCTCATGGTGAACCTGCTTTCATCTGTGAAGAGCACAGGGCGCCAGTGGCGAATTTGCCAATCTTGGTGTTCTCTGGCAAATGCCAAACGTCCTGCACGGTGTTGGGCTGTAAGCACAACCCCCACCTGTGGACGTCGGGCCCTCATACCACCCTCATGGAGTCTTTTCTGACCATTTGAGCAGACACATGCACATTTGTGGCCTGCTGGAGGTCATTTTGCAGGGCTCTGGCAGTGCTCCTCCTGCTCTTCCTTGCACAAAGGCAGAGGTAGCGGTCCTGCTGCTGGGTTGTTGCCCTCCTACGGCCTCCTCCACATCTCCTGATGTACTGGCCTGTCTCCTGGTAGCGCCTCCATGCTCTGGACACTACGCTGACAGACACAGCAAACCTTCTTGCCACAGCTCGCATTGATGTGCCATCCTGGATGAGGTGCACTACCTGGGCCACTTGTGTGGGTTGTAGACTCCGTCTCATGCTACCACTAGAGTGAAAGCACCCCAGCATTCAAAAGTGACCAAAACATCAGCCAGGAAGCATAGGAACTGAGAAGTGGTCTGTGGTCACCACCTGCAGAACCACTCCTTATTGGGGGTGTCTTGCTAATTGCCTATAATTTCCACCTGTTGTCTATTCCATTTGCACAACAGCATGTGAAATTTATTGTCAATCAGTGTTGCTTCCTAAGTGGACAGTTTGATTTCACAGAAGTGTCATTGACTTGGAGTTACATTGTGTTGTTTAAGTGTTCCCTTTATTTTTTTGAGCAGTGTATATATATAGAAACATAGGACAAAACACACATCATGACAAGAGAGACAACACAATGCTACAAAAGAGAGACCTAAGACAACAACATAGCAAGGGCAGCACATGACAACACAGCATGGTAGCAACACAACATGACAACAACATGGTAGCAACACAACATGGTAGCAGCACAAAACATTGTACAAACATTATTGGGCACAGACAACAGCACAAAGGGCAAGAAGGTAAAGATAACAATACATCATGCAAAGCAGCCACAACTGTCAGTAAGAGTGTCCATGATGGAGTCTTTGAATGAAGAGACTGAAGTAACACTGTCCAGTTTGAGTGTTTGATGCTGCTCGTTCCAGTCGCTAGCTGCAGCGAACTGAAAAGACGAGTGACCCAGGGATGTGTGTGCTTGGGGACCTTTAACAGAATGTGACTGGCAGAACGGGTGTTGAATGTGGAGGATGAGGGCTGCAGTAGATATTTCAGATAAGGGGAGTGAGGCCTAAGAAGGTTTTATAAATAAGCATCAACCAGTGGGTCTTGCGACGTGTATACAGAGATGACCAGTTTACAGAGGAGTACAGAGTGCAGTGATATGTCCTATAAGGTGCATTGGTGGCAAATCTGATGACCGAATGCTAAAGACATCTAGCCGCTCGAGACCACCCTTACCTGCCGATCTATAAATTATGTCTCCGTAATCTAGCATGGGTAGGATGGTCATCTGAATCAGGTTAGTTTTGGCAGCTGGGGTGAAGAGGAGCGATTACGACAGAGGAAACCAAGTCTAGACTTAACTTTAGCCTGCAGCTTTCATATGTGCTGAGAGAAGGACAGTGTACCGTCTAGCCATTGCTCCTAAGTACTTGTATAAGGTGACTACCTCAAGCTCTAAACCCTTAGGAAGTAATCACACCTGTGGGGAGAGGGGCAATCTTCTTACAAAACCACATGACCTTTGTTTTGGAGGTGTTCAGAACAAGGTTAAGGGTAGAGAAAACTTGTTGGACATTAAGAAAGCTTTGTTGTAGAGCATTTAACATAAAATCCGGGGAGTGGCCACTGAGTATAAGACTGTATCATCTGCATATGTATCTGGATGAGAGAGCTCCTACTGCCAGAGCTATGTTGTTGATGTAAATTGAGAAGAGCGTGGGGCCTAGGATCGAGCCTTGGGGTACTCCCTTGGTGACAGGCAGTGGGTGAGAAAGCATACACTGCGTTCTTTGTGAGAGGTAGTTAGCAAACCAGGCCAAAGACCTCTCAGAGACACCAATACTCCTTAGCCGGCCCACAAGAATGGAATGGTTGCAGTGACACATCCATAAAGTGAGCAGAAACCAGATTACATACCAAGAGAAATACTTTAGACATCAAAAGCCAGTCAGTGATTATTGACAAGTTTAACCAATACTTTTGTTAAACAGTGCAAAATAGAAATAGGCCTATAACATTTAGGATCAGCTTGATCTCCCCCTTTAAATGATGGACAAACCGGGAACCTTCCAGAAAGGAGAGACAGGTTAAAAAGGTTAGAGATATGCTTGGCGATGATAGGGGTAGAACCTTAAAGAAGAAAGGGTCTAAACCATCTGACCCAGATGTTTTTTTGGGGTCAAGTTTTCAGGAGCTCCTTTAGCACCTCAGACTCAGGGAGAAACTTTGGAGCGAGCAAGGGAAAAAGAGGAAGCAGCATCGGGGATAGTCGCATTAGAAGGGGTGGGAGATGTGGAAATGTTGGACAGGCAAGGAGGCATGGCTGAGTCAATAGGAATCCTGACCTAATGAAGTGGTGATTAAAGATCTGAGCCATGTGCTTCTTGTCAGTAACACACCACATCATCAACTTTAAGGGACATTGGCAGCTGTGAGGAGGAGGGTTTATTCTCCAGGTCTTTAATCGCTTTCCAGAACTTCTTTGGGTTAGACCCACAGAGAGAAACTGCTCCTTAAAGTAACTAACACTGGCCTTCCGTATAGCCTGAGTGCACTTATTTCTCATTTGCCTGAACGAGAGCCATTCAGCCTGAGTATGTTGTGCCGAGCCTTTCGCCCAACGCAATTTTTGAGGTTAAGTAACTCTGCAAGATCACGGTCGAACCAGGGACTGAACCTGTTTTTAATTAATTTTTCTTTATGGGGGTATGCTTTTAACAATACAACTGAAATATAAAAAAAATAAGGTCCAAGCGTCTTCGACCGAGGGATCAAGCTGATTCTATACCATTTTAGCAGAGGCCAGTTCATGAAGGAAGGCTGCTCATTCAAGTTTTTTTAGCAAGCGTCTATGACAAATCAGGACAGGTCGTTTCACTGAGCAGCCATTACAAACACAGGCTGTAAACAGTGATCACTAAGGTCATTACAGAAAACACCAGACTGATACCTATCAGATTATTTGTGAGGATAACATCAAGAAGAGTAGTCTTTTCTGGGTGTTTGGAGTCATACCTTGTGGGATTGGTAATAATCTAAGAAAGATTTAGGGTTCTAGTTCTTTAGGACTTGTTCAGGTGGTTTAAAGCTTGTCCAAGTGTAGGTCACCTAGCAGGACACATTCAGACTTGGTGTAGGGGCCAGGAGAGAGCTTAGGGCAGGTAGGGTACAGGCCGGTGCTGATGGAGGACAACAGCACCCAGCAATAGTCAACAAAGAACTATTTGAAAGTTTAATACTTAAAATCAGCAAATCAAATTGTTTGGGGACAGACTTGGTGGAGACAATCGAGCACTGAAGGTGATCCTTGGTAAAGATTACCACTCCAACACCTTTGGAAGGTCTGTCTTGCTGATAAAGGTTATAACCAGAAAGGTTAACATCAGTGTTAACGTGCAGAAACCCAGGCTTTTACGGGAGCAGAAATCAGTGAAGCAGATATCAGAGCACAAGCCAGAATTGGGGTTAGCAACAGTGTACATGCCATTTCCAGATATCATCAACAGTAATACAATCAAGGCACGGCAGAGGACAGGGAGAGCTCTGCAGTGCTGATTATGACATCTGAATGTGCATCAGATAGCAACAGATCATATTGACAGCAATTCCATCAGGTAACTGAATACAAAGCCGGCGAGAGGTGGTTAGAATAGGATGGGAGGCCAAAGGTCTGTGTAACCATAGAGAGAGTCAGATTCCCGAGTGTGGGAACAAACATAGTCTGTCCCACGGTTGGGTAAAGAAAGTTTGTAGTCAACAAAGCATGCAGGAGTCATGAGGCAAATAGCAAAATAGCAAAATGAACAAGAAAAAATAAAATATATAACGTCTTGGGGCTAGCAATTGTAAGTTCAGAGTCACTCGCCCCAATAGTGCCTGTGTGCTGGTGAGCGTTATTGGAAGAGGGGTGGGAGTGTGATGGGGGTACCTGTACCAGACAGGGGGAGACAACCAGGGCAGACGATGAACAGATCACCAGGCGGAATCCAGGCATCAGTGCAGCAGACAACAGGAGTAGGTGTCACACCCACTTAGAGAGAAGCTTTTATTTCTGAAGGCAGATTTCTTGTTTAAATTCCAGTAGTGGACTGAACAGGAGGGGGCTTCAAGGCATCTGGATCTGGTGGGGTAGCCTGTCATTTGTTGGGCTCAAGGCTTCGACTCCTCTCACTTCACATGTCAGAGATAATTGAAGTTGCATCTCTTTCCTACCAGGCTTGGTAGCCTTAGCATTCAGTCCTTATAAGTAAAATATATCATTATAATGTATTTTTCTTCTGGCTTTTGAAAGTAAAAAATAGCTTCAGACTAAGCATTACTCACTCAGCTCCAAGCATTTGCTGTATAGTTTGGGAATAATAATCCTTGGGTGTAGGAGGCGTTCCAGGTAATTCCAGGTCATTCTGTCCAAAATCAGGTTGTATGTTTGGGGTTTTGATTTGGAGTGAAGGTTATATGTTTAGGGTAGTATCCTGTATATGTCCCTGCCAAAAAATCGAAATGTATAAACTCTAAACTCTAAATCTATCTATTTCTTTTTTAACCATGCTGAAAAATGTGGGAGCTCATCTGATCATGACCTCTCTCTCTCTCTCCCATCTCTCTCTCTCTCTCTCCTATCTCTCTCTCTCTCTCTCCCATCTCTCTCTCTCTCTCTCCTATCTCTCTCTCTCTCTCTCTCTCCCTATCTCTCTCTCTTCTCTCTCCTATCTCTCTCTCTTCTCTCTCTCCTCCTATCGCTCTCTTTCCTCTCCCCATCTCTCTCGCTCTCTCTCCTATCCCATCATAGTGAGTTGTCTCATCTATTATGGGAAGTAAGGGAAACCAACAGCAAAACATTTCTACTGACTACATGCTGCTTGTTGGGATCAGCAGCTCTCCTCCTCCCCCTAGTGGTTGGTTAGATCACAGCCAT